>NC_056741.1:454588409-454600909 GCF_019279795.1 Protopterus annectens | reverse complement strand
AGAAGGGACTGACACAGACAAAATGATTGGTGCCAAAGCCAAGGACTGAAACTAAAACGCAAAAAAAAGTCTCATTACCACCTTTGGCAAAGAAGTAGCCCCTGCTAATTACAACACAGACAGTACCACCCCAAGGTTGATAGCAATCTAAACTTCGATCACCATGTGTCCATAGTGGTAAGGAAAGCCTTCTACACTGTACATCTCATAAATAAGGGCACTACATCCAAGACAAAGGAGGTTACAACTCCACTGTACTAGACCTTTATCAGACCACTAATTGAGTATAATGCTCCCTTTGGTATGTACCTCACCAGACACTTCAATCAACTGGAGAAACCACAGAGGTTTCTGGCCAAGAAAATCCAGTGCTTCCAAAACATGACTTACATGGAAAGAATGAAAGTTCTGCACTGTACTCTGTATCATACAGGCTGCTGAAAGGTGACCTGTGCCTGGCCTACAGAGCAGTCTCTGACCCTGTCCTAATGGAAATACTGCACATTCACAAATCAAATGGGACAAATCACTTGACCCAGGGATCTCAACCTAGCCTGTGACATTAACTGAACATGTGAAAAAAAGAGAGATCTCCTAGAGATTGCTGCTCCTCTGGAATAAGCTCCCACTTTATGTGAAACAGAGCTCCTCAATGACCCTATTTAAGTGCAACCTTGACAACTGGATGGGTAACTGTAAATTCACTCTGGGGCTGGCACCTATGTCCCTCACGGACAGGGGCAGTCTGTGCTGATCATAGATATACTCTGCTAGCAACAACCACTTAACTACAGTCAATTGGAGTACACAAGTTTTTTATATGGCTAGGCTTGTAAAGGTCCTAGGACCATTAGCCTGGTGACCTCCTACGACTCTATAAACCTATGAACCAAGCAAAGTTCAAGGCATCTGTGGTGACCGACTGCTTCGGAACAGGTAGGGATAAAGGGAGACCTGGATTTAAGGATATCTGTTGTCTCAACTGATGTCTTCTGACATACCCCAGCATTGGGATTGGAAAAGAAAGGGTGTTGGTGCTATGTCCAAAGATACTTCAGATACCACTGTATCACCTATTTTTGATCAACAGGACACAGGAATCAGAGCAAGAAATCGGATTAGTGTTGAAAAAGGAGTCATGGACTTTGATATTTGGTTCCAGCAAAAGCTGACCTGGAAACGTTCAAATGTGGCCGTTTCTGACCCTCACAAGGTGAGACTAAGTTTAATGGACAAAATTAAACTTTTTGAGAGACTACTTTTATGTTTTAGGAATCTGCAGCATGAGGATTTGTTTTTTTGAGAAATCTACTGCTGCGAGACAGGTGTCAAAGGGTATAAGAATATGGAAATACCCTAACGGCTTACACATTGGATCGGTTTTACATTTTGAACTATTTGATAAAATGGGTTTTGAGTATATGAAATTATTGATTAAGGACAACAATAAAACATTAAATGAACTTTAAGAGTGAAATCAATACTATTCATAAAGAAATAGTCCATGACTTGTTTTTTAAAAATTTCCTTCAAGACAAAGATGCTTATAAGAAAAAATTGCTTATCCTGTACCAAAAAATAAATTTAAACCTCAAGCATTAGATGATTCATTTTAAAAACACAATGTTAAGGCTAGGATTAATTCTGCATTTAGGAATGAGGTACAAAATTATGCAGCAGATGAATTTTTAAACCCTTTGCAAAGGTCTAGAGATGAAAGTTTGGATAATGTTAATGTTTGTCATGAGAATGGTATGGAAATTCCACCCCTTATTTCGTTACCAAGGAGATCTCCCCAGTTACAAGAATTAGAGGTAACTATGGATGAGGAAGGTATAGGGGAGGACAGTCAAAGGGATTTTTTTTCAGCTCCTCCCCTGAAAGAGAAATTAAAAGGAAAGGGAGGGGCAGGAAGGTACAGAGCAATATGAATTAGGTTGTGTTTTATTAGAACAGGATGGTTTTAATATTTAGAATTACAGCAATGTGGTTGTTTCACAACAACATTTTAATGTTTGTAAGAAGGGACTTGCATGTAGTCAATGTTTTACTTGAAGTTATTTATTAGAAAATTAAATTTAAAACTACACTTTAACAATGAGATGAATGTAGATAATTAATGTATAAAAAGTAGTACACCGAATCCCCCATTGACCCCATCTCTTTTGGCATTTGAGAAATTATGTGAAAGAAAAGTTAGAGCCCACGGAGAAGGACAAATTTGTTATAAGAGATTTTATACTGTAACATTTAGTGAATGAAAAGAATTAAGTAATTGGTCAATAATAGAAACCTCAGAATCATGAAGCCGGATAAAGAGGGTGGGGTGGTTTTAATGAATTACATTGACTATGTAAGTAAAAAGTATGAATACTTAAATATTGACATTTATTTTCAGGTCAGTTCACGTAATGGGATTAATATATCATATAATAAAATTGATATGATTTTGTCCGATGGACTGATTAATAATGAAATTACTCAAGTTGAATTTAAGTTTTTGGAAGTAAAGAAATCTCTCATTCCCTCAATATTCGGCATTCCCAAAGTGCACAAATGTACAGAGGAACCCCATTAAGACTCATAGTGACATCAGGGGGATTTAAAACTGAACTTCTGGCAAAACATACTGACAAAACTTTGAAGTCCTTTTTTGATTAGTTTTACATGATTCCTGGCATTGCCTAAAAGGACTTAGTATGATGAGGACTTGATTCTGATAACAAACAGATGTCAAGGATCTATTTTTAGTCATACCTCATGAGTTGGGACTTTGGAACAAAGACAGACAATATAAAAGTTATTTTTTTTAATGAATTTGATGGAAATGGTGTTATATAATAATTTTGTGTACTTTGAGGGAGATTATTACAAGCAAACCAGAGGTGGTGTGATGGGTGCTGCAGCAGCACCAATTCTTGCGACTCTAATACCATGGTTCTGGGAGATCAACTATGCATTTAACAGTGAATACTTTAGTGACATTAGTTCTTACTATAGGTTTTTGGATGATTTGCTTATAATCTTGAAAGGTTCAGTGGACAGAATCAATGTTATGATTTTATTATTAATACAGTGGATTGTTTTAAAATTTACTATGGACTACAGTTTGCACAAAATTATTTAAATTTTACTTTAAATAAGAATTTTAGAAAAGGACAATTTTCATCCAATATTTATCGCAAGGACAGCTGGTGCAACAGTTATTTACATTTTAGTAGTGTCCACCTGGTACGACAAAAAAAAAATAATTTGGTAAAAGGGCAATTTGTCTGGTTGTCCAGGACGGTTTCGGAAGATGAGAGGTTTGAAACTGAGGCCAAAAAGCTTAGAGGGATGTTTAAAGAAGGAGCTTACCCTGTGGATTTCATTGACAATATAATGAATTATATGATCGGTGAAAGACAAGGTTGCTTCAAACCGATGTTTAGTAATTCTAGTTTTATGGTTAAAAAAGGAGAATGAAAGTGGAATTGATTTCAGAACAGTTATGTTATTGACATACGGCAAGGGAAGCAAACAAGTTCAAGATATTAATAAAAAATGGACACGTATTCTTAGTAGCTTTGATGTAACTGACAAGCTTGGGAAAGGACCTAGATTTGTTTATGAGACAACATGGAATTTGAAAAGATTAGTTGAAAGCAACAAAAAAAAAAGAGTACACACAAACTAGGATGTCAAAATGTGGTGCTTGTCCACAGTGTAAATTTATGAGGCTTCCAATATCACCGGAGCATCTTATCTCAGGGTCTTGAGTGGAAATAGGAGATGATCCATCTTGCACAATGTATGTCCTGTACTGCGTTCAATGTTGGCAAGACAGAAAGGGCATTAAGACAGCAAATTTATGAACATATGTATGCAGTGAAGGAGGAGGACATTAAAAATGCCCTATATAAGCACAGAATTGAATGCAAAGATTTTTTTTAATTGTTCTTTGTGCTTGAAAGAGTCCGCATTAATGTCAGAGGCGGTGACTGGGAATCTTATTGTGGCAAATGAGATTAAATGCCCTCAATACTCTGGAATTAATGACAACATTTCTACTAACAGTGTACTGATATTAAAATTAAAGAAATAAATATACAGAAAAAAATCTGACAAATATTCATAAATAGTTTTTATAGTGGTACTTGTTTTATGTGGTTCTATTTTAGTATATATATTTATTCAGTTCAATGACCTGGATCTTTTGTATTAATTATTCTCTTGTGTTAATATTATTCATCCTGTCTTGTTTCTTTAACAGCTGATTAGTTGATTGATTTAAGGTTTGACTGTATTATAAAAGGAAGGGGGTGTATAATGTATTTTATCTGATGAAGTCTGGTACTTTAACTGATGAAAGCAATTATCTTTTGAATTGTTTTGAATGATTAAAGTCCAATTTACTGTTTTACCGTGGCTTGGCAGCATTTACTTTATTTTTGTGGCTGTAGTACGCCGAAGAATATTTTGTGGTTACCACTGTATCTTTCTCATGTGGAATCTTCCCTGGGGTATCATGAGAATCATAGATGCAATAAGACCTAAATCCAGAGGTATTCCCTCACAGTAATACAAGTCTTAACTGGAAACGTTTAGAAATAGAGCTAGATATTAGATCTGTTTTTCCTGTGGAAGAAAAGCTCTTCGAACCGAGGTGTCTATTTGACACCCCAGGAATAAAATCCAGTGTGCAGGAGTCAAGAAAGATTTTTGCATGTTCTCTCTGAATCCCAGCTTGTAGAAGAGATCTCTCACCCAACTGAGAGATTCCTGACACTTTGCAGAAGTCAATGCAAAGATAAGCAAGTTGTTTAAATATGGAAAAATGTAGATACCACACAGCCTGCAATGAGCTACAACCGAAGCTAGACACTTTGTCAACACTCTTAGTGCAGTGGATAATCTAAAAGGAAAAGCAGAAAACTGATATGTGATCCAGACAAATATCTGAAGTCTGGATGAATAGGTATGTGATGATAAGTCCAGTGTTACCAAGAAACTTGAAATAGAAAGAAGATGTAACAGGTTGTGAAGTGACACAATTTTGAATTTGGGCACCATCACAAACAGGTTTAGAAAAGAAACATCCAGAACTGGTCTCCAAGTATTTTCTTTCTTTGGGGCTAGGAACACCCTTGAATAAAACCCTTCTCTACCTGGGAAGGAGGAACTTGTTATATCACTCCTTGGGACAGCATGTGATAAAGAACTTGTGAAAGAGTCTCATCTGGAGGATGAGGAATTATCCCTGGAAAGGAGGAATTTCCTCTTACTGCCATCTATAACCTTGATGAATGATTTTCAGAACACATTTGTCTGAAGCTAACTGTTGCCAACTAGAAAAATAGAGATTGAGACTTTCTAGAAGAAAAAAAGGCCAGGGTGGGAGGATGTCAAAAGTCACTTGAATAGTCATTCCAACTTGGTCTGGCCTTGGTTTTGGGAGGTTCAAGGTTTCTTTTTGAAACCCCTTTGTCATTTATTGTTAAAAGTTTATCTTGTTGAAATTGTTTATTTAGCTTTTTGACAAAACTGAATGCGAAGTTAGAAATTCCCTTGGAAACTTGAAAAAGGAGGTCTGAAAAAACTTAGAGATTTCCTGGATCAGCTTCCCCTTTCATCACACTTTTTTCGAAACTCTGCAGCAGTGGCCGAAACATTAAATCTCTATCCAAATGTGAATTTAAAATCTCATTTTTTAACATCACCTGGGAGGTGCCGAGAATACAACCAAACAAGCAACATCAAAACAGTACCAGTAGCCACAAACCTGACGTAGTATCAACAGAGTCATATACAAACCTGTGCAACAGAAAAAAAACTTAAAGCAGATTCTTCCCCACAAGAAGAAACTGCAGATAAAACATTCCTCATACTTTCACAATTAGTAAGAACAAACTTTAACATACAAGCTTGACAATTTAAAATTCTGATAAAGCTGCAGAAGTATACATTTTTTATCATACTTATAAATAACTCCCCATCCTTATCAAAAACATAGGATTGAAATTAACTTAGTTCTCAGAAGCAGTGGGATCAACTAAAGCTATAGCTGCTGGGTCAGGTTTGGGAATACTGTATAAAAATGTAAAAGACCGAATAACTATATGCATTCTATCTGCCTTTTTAGGAGCAGCTGGCCTACTACCAGGAAAACTGCAGGCAGTGGGGGTCACATCCTCTAAAGCTGACAGAACAGGAAGAATGGGCATAGGTTCTTGAAAATCCTTCTGTAACAACTTATAGTATTTTTTGAGGGACTGAGAAACCTCAGTGTTCTCCCACTGAAAACAGTGGCCCATTCTAGCAATAGTCTCAGAGAAAGAAACCCATACAGGGAGAATCAGAAACTGAGCTCTCCTCTTAGTCGGGAGTCAGAAATCTAAGGAAAACCCCTGTATACGTCCATTCATCTTCCTGTTCAGATTCAGAACATTGAATCTCAGGAAAAGAGGTAGTTTGTTCCATGGTCAAGCCGAAAATGCTGCCTCTTTCCTGTGGAAGAGGAACAGCAAATGCCAGTAAAAACTACAAGTCTTTAAAAGTCCCTTAAGCAGAATTTCTCCCTAGACAAATATTTTTTTCAGTTATTTTAGACCACTATTAAACTGACAGGAAAAAGAGCACTCCCATGTAAATGTATGTTACAGTTTTATGACAGTCCATTAAAACACAAAACTCCTAGATTAAAATAACTTTCTGGTAGAGGAAAGTGATAAAACAGCAACTTAGCAAAAGGAAGGTTTTTCCCCAAAGGGAATTTATCTCTCCAGAAAAGGAGCAGTACAAGGAGACTGTTGATCCTCAAAAGCCTCATATCAGCACACTCTTTGGCAGCAGTAAAGCTCCAAAGGGTTTGGCATCGTCTTTTAGTAGGCTCAGTTCAAGCTGCCTGACAGTTTGGACATGTGGAAGGTGCCTGAAGCTTTGGAAGCTGACAGGCTGTTATATTCATGACAGAATATAACCCATATAGCTAAGGCTACTCTAGCAAAGATCAATATGACAAACATACTTTCTTACTCTGTGCTGCGGTAGCATTGTCACCTCACAGCAAGACGTTGTCGCGTTCGATTCTCAGCTAGAGCGTCTTCTGTGTGGAGGCATGCATGAATGGGCGTGCCTTCGTTGAAGGTTGTGTGTCAGGGCTGGTAAATCGGAACGTAAAAATCCAGTACCAAACATTAGCGGACCGGAGTTCCGCTGTGGCGACCCCTAATCGGGATAAGCCGAAAGACAACAACAACAACTTTCTTCCTCTTAATGGGGGCTAAGGTACCCAAGGTGCTGGGTTCAGCTCTCAGTGGACAAGGAGCATTAGCCCTTTGCCACAAACCAAAATATGCTTTGGCAAATTTTCTCTACTGAAAAAGGTCACGGCAAATGTCACAGAGCCAGTAGGGCCAAACACTCAATCCAAAGGTAACTGGACTTCACTATCCAGGGAGATAGCCAAATATAAAATGAAATGAGTGCTGAAAAGCCAGACATTAGTTAAAAAAGGGTAAGGATATTCAAGTCCCTCCACTTCTCCTTAGGTCCACACCAAATGCCAACCATTGCAGCCTGGACAGTAAGAAGGCTACAACAACACTGGCTAACAAGTTAAATGTGTATATCAGAATAAAACATTTGCATAAAAGCAGTACTTATTCTGAAAAACACCCTAAAAATGGACAGAAAATACCGATGGCAGAGCACCATACAATAAAAAAATGAAAATGATGCTCTTCCCTTTTTACCAGGCATCGCTCAGATTTCCAGCATACGGAGGAAACCAGTCTATGTAAAGGATATCTAAAGATCTAGAAATTCAGGCCAGATGGGCAGACGTAGACCAGCATTCTCATTCATAATGAATGCTTACTGCAGCAGAGATACGGCCTCTTGGTTTGCTTTTTTTTCTTGCCTGCCACTTCAGTTTTTCAAACGTTCTCCTCTGTCTTGCCTGCTGTCTTTTGGTAAAAGGGCCAACTATTTGGACAGAATTTCTGATATACTTGTGAAAAACTGGCAGTATTAACAGTCTTCCTTTCTCTTTCGACAATCTGAAAATATCCTTAAATGAGAGAACCAAAAAGGAGGTACCTGTCTAGGGGTGCACTACGTAGAACCTCCTTAACATCCTGTGGTTGGGGTTGAAGTCCCAACTAACCATGCTTTCTACCACCCAGATTCTGTATAGATATTTGTACCTCCAAAAATAATCTAGTTCATGGTTCATACTAGGCTATCTGCCCTAAGGCATTTATAAGCCTAGCCCCGAGTGTGTTTGGCTTTCGCCACCCATTTTAAATGAATTTTGCAATGCCCTTTTTCGAGGTTAGTATACTGTGCCTATGTCTAACAGTGACACAGAAGTGATACCCGGGTTAAACCTACGATCTCCCATCCACTCATCAAGATTCCTCTTGAAGAGAGTCAATGAGGGACTCTGCCTAACCTGGACTGGGATTTTATTCCAGAGTGAAGGGAGCCTCTGGGTTATGAATCTGTCCCTCCAGCATGTCCTATTTATTTCAGTGCTGAGGTTCAAGTCTCTCGAGCGCGTAGCTAGATGGGATTTGGATTTTCTGAGGTGCAGCATGTCCATTAATTCCGGGTTGGACATGGCTTTATACGTCAGGCACAGATCGCCTCTGAGCAGGCGGTATGCCACTGAGTAGAGCTGGAGTTTCTTTACTGCAGCATATGGCATCTGTTTGAGCCCTTTGATCCTCTTGGTGAGGTTCTTTTGGGATCCTTCCAGTTGCTGCAGGTGTCTGGTAAGGTACATCCCAAAAGGGGCATTGTACTCAATTATGAGCCTGATGAGGGATGAGTAAAGAGGCACGATGACCTCCCCTGATCTAGATGTGAATCCCTTCATGATTAGGTGGGCTATATAAAATGTTTTTTAACCACTTTGGCCACGTGGTTTTCAAATGAGAGATTGCTATCAACTTGGGTCCCCAGGTCCCTAATTACTTCTTCCGCACTTAATGGATTACCATCTATGTGGTAATTTGTGGGCACTTTGTTTTTGCCAAAGGGGATGACTATACACTTTTTGGCGTTTAGCTTGAGGCCATGGCTCTGGCACCAACTGTCTGTTTCTATGAGGCCCTTTTGCAGGATGCTTGTGTCAGCTGGAGAGTCGATTATGGCGCCTAGTTTGCAGTCATCTGCGAACTTGGTCAGCCACAGTCCTTCCGTGTTGGCCTGTACCTCCAAGAAATATATACCAAACAAGAGAGGTCTCAGGACTGAGCCTTGTGGAACGCCACTTGTAACTGGTTTGGAGTCTGACATGGCTCCAGCAATTCTAACCATGTGGGTTCTGTCCTTGATCCAGTTTACAACCCATCTAGTGACACAGGGGTTTATATTTAAGATGGTGAGCTTATCTATAATGCCCGAGTGGGGTATTGTATCGAAGGCTTTTGCGAGGACCAGGTAGGCTGTGTGGACCACCTTCCCCTCGTCAATGGCCTTGGTGACTGTTTCAAAGAAATCGACCAGGTTTAAGAGGCAGGATCTGCCCTTAAAGCTGAACTGGGTAGGATCCAGTCTCTGTAGGTCCCCAATATCTTTATTTATGAGGTCCATGATGATCCTTTCCATAGCTTTGCAGACCAAGCTAGTCAGGCTTATGGGGTGATAGTTTCCAGGATCCGTTGAGGCACCACCTTTGTGGAGAGGGACCACTGTTGCTGTACGCCACTCTTTGGGTACATATCCTGTAGTAAGGCCGAGATTGAACAGTAGTTTTATGTTTGGGTTTAGCTCTTCTTGGAGTTCATGTAGGACGAAGCCCGGGACACCGTCTGGTCCCATTGATGCTGTGTTTTTTGCTTTGGAGAGGGTGGCTCTTACCTGAGCATCTGAGATGTCCGGGGGGTAGAACTCTGCTGGGATAGATATTTGCCCTTTTGGTGGAGGGGGGGGGTTTGCGCTGAACCTGTCAGCTAGGATGTTGGCAATGTCTGTGGGTTTGGTGTATTTTTTGTCATTTTGGACTAATTCTGAGCCTATCTGGGAATTCCCACCCAGGTTCCTAACATAACTAAAGAAAGCCTTGTGATTATCCTTAGTGTCCTGTGCAATTTTTCTCTCGAAGCTGGCCTTAGACGATTTTATGAGTGCCCGTAGTTTTTTGTTAATACTGATCAGAGATGCCTTCCCTTTTTGGGATTTTGCTCTATGATGTAGTAGCTTCTTCCTTCTATTGTATAGTTTGTTTATGGCTGGGGTCCACCAGACAGGACACCTGCCTTTGGAGGATTGGGTCTTGGTTTTATTTGGGATTGCATGATCCATGCATTCCTGAAGGTGTTCATAGAATGCGTTTATAAAGGATTCTGCGGTCTGGGACGTATTTTCCACAGGCCCGGGGGCTTTGAAGGATTCCACCTCGGTTTTGAGGAGTGTGAAATTTGCTTTAGAGAAGTTTTTCACTGTGGTTTTCTGGGCAGGGGGTGGGGTCGGGATGTGAATATCCAGTGAGATTAGTTTATGGTCTGATCTTACCAGTGAGGGATACACTTCTGATCTGGAGCATAGAGCCCCCATGTTGGTGATGATCAGGTCCAGTATGTTTTCCCCTCTTGTGGGAGTGGTAACAAGTTGTTCCATAGCATTTGAGTTTATAAATTCTAGGAACCTTTGGGCTAAGGTGTTGGAGCTAGAGTAATGCTCCCAGTCTATGTTTGGGTAGTTGAAGTCGCCCAATATAATGGTGTTTGGAGAGACCTTCAAATTTTCCAGTGTTCTCAGGAAGGCCGAGTGGGGTTCCTGGGTTTGGGAGGGTGGTCTGTAGCAGGCTATAAACTGGAAGGCAGTTTTACCCACTGTTAGTTGCACATGGATAGTCTCTGATGCTTCGTGCTGTGCCACCAACCTGGAGGTGTGGGTATCTTTGATGAATATTGATAGTGGTTCGGTCCAAGTTTTGGGGCTGAAAAGCATGGTATTAGGTATAACCTGGTAGTGCTGGGGTGCTCTCGGGAGCCTTGAACCAGGTACCCTACTTTCCTTATTGTATGGAGGGTGTCAATGCCTGTGACTAATATAGAACCTCTAGCAGCATCAATGAAAACAAAGATAGAGTCAATCAACAAATGCTCCTAAAGGTACTGGGAAGACTGCTGAACTGTTGACTTTAAGGTACACATTTAAAGGCCACAAATACTGGGATACAGCAGCTGGCATAGTGTCATACAGGTTTAGCACGTCCCCCCCCCTTCATTTACTTATTTATTTTTTTGCTGCAGACATCTCCTTAGAACATAATTTGAAAAGTTCTCTAATTGCACTACATGACTCTCTAAATAAAACATTTATATTGTTTTATTTTATTTTGAATTTGTTAACCAGGTACAGCACTGATTCAATTGGACCTATTTTAGTCTTATGCTCTGGTAGAGGGAAAGAACAAGAGAAGATATATGGGAAGTGTACGCTATGTTTAAGTTTTCCAGTCTTCTGTGGAAGACTCTGACCTCTAAGTAGAGAGTTAGCTTTTCCTTTTTTACAGAGCTAACTGCTGAAGTTCAGAGTTGAATGGAGGTCTGTTGTGAGCGTTACCACACTGCAAAAATCTCTTTAGCGAGTTTCAAGGTCCTGCATGGCCAAACCTAGCTGAGAAAGCGGAGTTACAGACACTGGAATTGCTGAACCATAGCAGTTTCAAACTAATCATATCTCAAATTTCCGGGAAAAGTACAAGGCATGGAGTTGCCATTTTGTTCACATGTCCCTTTATAAAACAAAAATGCAACCCACCAACCTACCTCTAGGATGAGTATCATGCATTGCAAAACTTACGAAAACCAATTCCTTTTTAAAAACTGGACAGTGTCCATGGGGATATCGGAATCAGTTTTTTCAGCAAAAATGGCCTCCACACCCTACCAGCACCTCTACATTAGGACTACAAGGATATGCTGAAAGCTGCAAACACGTCTGCCTACAAAGGGGACTGGCAGACAAAACAGATAAAGAGTCCATAGGTTGGGACACCACCTCACTAGTTATAACATCCTCTAGCTACGTCATTACAATGCAACGTAGGGGTTTCGGCTCTTTAGAAGTCTTTTTTTCCCTTTATGGTCATCTCTTCTATTAATTTCTTCTGATAATATTCCTTTCTACATGTTTTTGAAAGGCAAGGACTGTCCTGTTGTAGTATATGACTAATCAGACTCCAAAGCTTGTTTAATACCTTTCATCTTTTTTGTTACAACCAAGCATAAAAGGAAGGTTTCTCTAATTCTACGTGTTTTCAGAGAGGAACTATCACAAACCTGTCATTCACCATGACATGAGACACTGCTAAGTGAAATCACATGAAATGCAAATCCCAGCACATCATCTGATATTTGCAGCTGAAAGGCTTTTCAAACCTACATGAAACATGCTCTATAAAACAGAAACAAAAATTCTTCTAGAAATTATTCACCAGCATAAAAAAAGAAATGAGAAAAAGAAAAGGCATTCCTCAATGGTGTACTTGGCTTTCAAAGCCAAGA
>NC_056741.1:454560909-454573409 GCF_019279795.1 Protopterus annectens | reverse complement strand
TACTGGATTCCTGTATTACCCCCAGAACAAATGTATATATGTATATACATACGTGTGTATGTAAAAAAAAAACTTACATACATATGTGTAAATGTATACTCACGTAATATATATTTCCCAAGATGTTGACCACACTACCCAACAAGCAAGGTCTGCAAGACAGTTTTCAAAATTCAAACGTTTATGCTAATCATATTTAAAAACTATCTCTACTTGCAGCATATGCGGTAATACTACATCTTCACTACACACAACTACTACACCTGTTATCCAATTATACTCGGCACATCCCATTAACATTTAAGCCAGGGTGTCCACCAGGTGGCCCTAGGGGCACTATCCAATCTACCAAGGCATTTTATCTGACCCTTAGTATGTCTTGCAACAAACTGTTTAGAATGGACAGAAATGTTGGACATGGTAATGTGTCCCCCAAAACCTTGCCAAGCATGGTTAAGCGACCCCTCAGCCAAACATATTGAGCAGCCATGATTTGAGCCAACCAAATAATTCTTCTCAATTTCAACAATACCAAATGTACCTCTCATCCCAGACCAAAGCCTTCCATGGTACAACTCACCTTTCTCCTATCACCTCACCTATCCTTACTGTTTCTCTACTGCACTGTACCATCCTTCTCCACTTCTTAAGCTTTACCTAGTACAGTCAACCCTCTCTACAGTCCACTGTCTTTTCTATTCTTTTTGTTATTCAGTGTGATAGTCTTCTCTATCCTTTGTTTACCCTTTTATAGACAGGTAGAAGTAAAAACATGAGTCAATAACATTGGGAATGGTCATGTACAAACGACTGCCTGCACATCAAATGCAGTGCTATATTACTATTATATTTGCTTGTGCAAAGTAATTTTTTAATGCAATGCACAGTATTAATAAAATATATTAAGTTAAAGTGTGATTTATCTATCGTACTACAAATGTGATTTAATACCTCTGTATGCTCCACTAAGTTTGAGAGTTTAACTCACCTTTCTGGGGGGGTTTCCCATTGGATTCACTCTGGAAATGGGTATGACAGTAGAGTTAACATATGTAAATAAACAAATATATTTTTAAGTAGTACATGTGTCCAGTTCTGGTTCACCACTGCATGCAACATTTTCTATTGTCACTTTCCACTTAGTTTTTAACACTACACTATACTCAATGAATATCTTACTAAAATGTTCTAATGGTGGAACA
Organism: Protopterus annectens; assembly: GCF_019279795.1. Classification (NCBI taxonomy): domain Eukaryota; kingdom Metazoa; phylum Chordata; order Ceratodontiformes; family Protopteridae; genus Protopterus; species Protopterus annectens. The sequence continues at coordinate 454,572,207 of NC_056741.1, read as the reverse complement.
GTCACAAGAAAATAATATCTCACTAGGCAATACATACAATATGGAACAGGTTATTATGAATAAATACTTGCAGCACTAAGATATCACAGCTCAAAGCAAGAAAACACAATCCCAAAACCATGACAGGACTGAATATTTGTTGCATTAGGTAATAGCAGGAAAACAGCCACAAAGCCATGAGTGCTGCAAAGAGTATTTTGGTCGAGATTATAAAATCCCCTGCTTAAATGGCATATTCTCAGTCAGATGATGTACTGTATACAAATGCCCCAAGGACCCCAGCAAGAAACAAGCACTTACACTAAACCAGGAAATAGTGCCTCATGCAAGCCAATATACAAAATAAATAGTACAGGAAAGACTTCTGAAAGAGGTAACACACTGTAGTCCAATGTCTAGACTTGTAAGCTCCCTATGCCAATCTTTGCTCATATGGTACTTGTGCTGTGTGTATGGTTCCATGCAGCCAATCCAGGGCCACAGCACATGGACAAAACATGTACATTCAAACACCAAGTAGCACAACTGATAGTAATCCTCCTCAAAGGTTAAAGCAAGTACTCCTCAGATAGTCATTGCCACATGCACATTATCCCAGAGTATTATCAGCATGCCTGTTCCAAAGAACCTCCTGGGCATACTGCTGAGAAAGAGGCACGTGGTACATGCCTCCATTTCCAACCGACATACAGGTAGTTGCAAGCAATGTAGAGAGGACAGACTGCTGTTTTTTTTTTTCATCTCTTGCAGCCTGTACAGACACTGTGGCATTATGGGCGGGAGCAAAGCCATATGTAAGGAACTGTTAGAATAATGTAGTAGCAAAAGTTACCACCTGCTTTAATGTGCAGCTGTCCCCGCCCCATGCAGCAAGCATAACAGATACAATGCAACTTTACTATATGCCTTGTAAAACATAACCAAAGGGAAACATCACACAGTGATTTCCTTGTCATTTCTAATAAATTCAAGTATTGTTCTCAATGCTGAGAAAACAAGGTCCCCAAGTAGATTTTTATATTCCAAGTAGGAAGTGCATCAAGAAACATCATGAAAGGAAACAAAATACTCGACATCCAATAAAAGTCTGCAAGTTTTTCTTTCTTGAAGAGTTGTAACATTTATTAGCATTTTCACTAGCAAAAGTATCCTTCTCTGAATATAAAAAGTACTTAAAAGTTTATTATTAAACAAAATGTATACACATATCCCTTCTCAATCTCCCAAACACTTCAACTTCCTGGTCTTTTATACACCTTAAAAGTATACAGAACACACCTACATAAACAGCCATGAAATAAGGTAGCTAAATTTGCAGTAAATCAAGCAAATAAAACACACCACTACCAAGCCCTATAAAACTACAGTAGTTTTAACTACCAAATACATCAATGAACTCTCAGACAGAAGTTGCGTACAACATCCCATATAAATGCTCAGAAATTTGTAAACTGGGTGCAATCATTGAGTCCCCAAACGATGTTAACATATTACAAAAGGGGTAACACAGACAAATGATTGGTGCCAAAGCCATGGACTAAAACTAAATGCAAAGAAAAGTGCATTATTATCCCCTTTGGCAAAGAGTAAGTCCCTGCATATTACAATACTGACAGCACCCCCTAAGCTCAAACCCAGTGGTGTGACATTTGGGAACACAGGTTGATAGCATCTAAACTTCAATCACCATGTGTCCATGGTGATAAGGAAAGCCTTCCATGTTGCACATCACATCCAAGACTAAGGATGTTATAAATCCTCTGTACATGACCCTCATCGGGCCACTAATAGAGTACAATACTCCCTTTTGCATGTATCTCACCAAACACCTACAGAAGCTGGCGATACCACAGAGGTTTCTCACCAAGAAAATTCAGGGCCTCCATAAGATAACTTACATGGAAACAATGAAGGCCCTGTCCTCTGTATCCTACAGGCGATTTGTGCCAAGCCTACAGAGCAGTCTCTGACCCTGCCCTAATGGAAATGCTGCACATCTGCAAGTCAAATGGGACAAGAGTCACTCGCTCCAGAGATCTCAACCTAGCCTGTGCATTAACAGAACATGCTGGAGAGAAAGATACATCTCCAAAAGATTGCTTCTCCTCTGGAATAAACTCCCAATTCACATGAAGCAGAGCTCCTCAATAACCCTATTCAAGCACAACTTAGACAATTGGACAGGAGACTGTAAATTCACCCAGGGGTGGCACCTATGTCCCTCATGGGCAGGGGCAGTTGGCGCTGATCATAGACTTGCTCTGTGAATAACTAGCATCTAACCAAGGTCAGTTAGGGGACACGGGTATAATATGGTTAGGCTTGTAAAGGCCCTAGAGCCATTAGCTTAGTAACCTCCTACGAACCTATGAACAAACTGACCAAAACATAATCCACCACGGCAGCAAAGATCTTAAAATCAATGCAAGAAAAATACCATCAAATCAAATAATCATTTTGGTGACTCATTGTTGTGTTACCATAAAAATACAGAATTCCACGCTAGCAGATATTCCAAGTTAAATAAAGTGTAAAATGTTTTCAAAGAGAAAAAAAACACAGAACCAAAAACTGAAACTGCCTACGTGCTATAAACACTGACCAGACTGTCCTCATACTCTCAGCTGATTAAAATCAGAATTAGAATCATCAGTTATGATAACCGTTGACTCTAAAAGACAAGCTAATAAATGAACTCTACTCTAATAAATACTTACATTTTTCTTTCCCAGTATAATTTATCTGTCATAACCCAAAACCTACTGCTAACTATATACACTCTCCAGAGACTCATTTATATTAATATTTTGACTCCAAGACAAGCTAATAAATGAACTCTACTCTAATAAGTACTTAAATTTTTCTTTCCCAGTATAATTTATCTGTCATAACCCAAAACCTACTGCTAACTATATACACTCTCCGGAGACTCATTTATATTAATATTTTGCTAAGCTTATAAAACTAAGATATGTACCTCTTTGCTAAAACATAATATGAAAATGACTGCTTGCAAAATAATATAAACTATGTATTTGCATAAAAGATATATCATAAATTACATGGAATGCAATTAAAATACTGCTTTACTTTCACTTCTGTAACCGTTTAAGAGGCTTTCTACACCCATGTCTCTGTTGGAAACGGACTGTCTAAGCCAAGATAAACTATCCCAGTCAACAGATGCAAATAAATAATGTTTCTTGATGTTATTTACAGGGTTTAAAAATTTTGAGTCAATCTGAAATTAAACAACAAATCACATGAACACAGATAATAACTGTCATTCTCACACACACAAAAGAAAAATCTTAAAAATAAAATGTTCAAAAAAGAAAAAAAAACATACAAAATCTTCTAGAAAAACACTCAAGACTTGGAGCAATGGCTTAAATGACTTTTCTTATGTACTGTCTGAGTAAAGACCAGTTTGAGAAGATGAACTAATCCTTCATGGACCCCTTTCAGCCAGAAGGGCAAGAGTAAATGCAATACTGTGTAAGATTTTGCAGAGGGCAACTAGTTTATTTATTTATTTTACATTTGTTGACCGGGATGGTCCGACTGGATACATGTCCTTTTTCAGCGGAGGCCCGGGGAGAAAAGCTCCAACAGAGTTACATTGAATAATTAGGTACAGTAAATGAGCTGAAAGAACTTAACAAAAACATAGGCTATTTACATACAAGTACAAGACTGCCATTACTATTTCTGAAATTACTACAAATGTTACATTAATACCATATTAGCAAGGACGGTAGGCAGTATAATGACATAGAGTTAGACAGGATACATATTTCTTTATCACAGTATACAAAGTACTTATCTTAGCTAGTTGTTTATGTTTTAGTTAATGGCACAGAGCTAGTCTGGGTTTGAGCAAGGACATAGCCAGTGTGACTTGAAGTGGAGTTTTATACTATTTTTGAATTGACTTAGAGAAGTTGCAAGCGTGAGGTTATTTGGGAGAGAGTTCCATATTTTACCTGTGGTGTTGGCAACAGCGTCACCACCTAGGTTGAGGGATTTAGTTGTTTGGACAAGGAGTCTGTTTGCAGAGCGAAGGCAGCTTAGATTGGAGTAGGGAGTCATTAAGTTTTTTAGTGCTGGGGTATTCTCAGGTTGTTTAAGGATTTTGAAGGCCTCTATGAGTTGGGACTGCTGTAGAAGGTATGGGAATTCTATCCATCCAAGCTTTTTCAGGTTAGTACAGTGGTGTGTTCTGTAGGGTAGGCCTGTAATGAATCTGGCAATGTGATTATAGCAGGATGAGAGCTTGTTCAGATCAGATTTGTTAAGGTGAGTGAAGACAGGAGAGGCATATAGTAGGGTAGAGAGAAGGTGTGAACGGGCTGTGGCTGCCCTTGCATTCGGGGTAAGAAGGCTTTAATTCTATATAGGGTCCCAAGTTTCTTGTTGACTGACTTAATGGCTTGGTTGATGTGTATATCAAATCTGAGTTTATTGTCAATGTTTACTCCTAATAGCTTTGTATAGGTGTCTGGGGAGATGATGGTCCCATTATTGGATTTTATAGTGAAGTGTTCAGTCAGAGATCTATTGGTTGGGTAGAAGAGAAGTAACTTGGTTTTGTTTGGATTTAAGATCAGGAGATGGTTGGCAAGCCAGTTTTCGACTTTGGTGAAGCTATGTTGGGTGGTAGTTAGTAGATTTGCAAGAGAGGCATTGGAACATATTATAGTTGAGTCATCTGCATATTGAATGCAGGTGGCTTCAGGGATGACTGTTTAGATGTCATTTATGATGACTGAAAAGAGGAGAGGTCCTAATATGGAACCTTGAGGAACTCCTATGGTATTTGCTAGCAGGCAGGAAAGCTTGCTTTGCCACATTACTGCTTGTTGTCTCCCAGTGAGGTAAGCTTGAAACCAGTCAAGGGCTGGAGTATCTAGATACAGGGTTTTTAAAGTATGTAGAAGTAACTGATGGTTTACCATATCGAAGGCTTTCGATAGGTCCAGGAAGAGTTTGTTTTGGAAAGATGGGCATATAAAAGTAGAGTGCATACAAAAAGAAAAAAAAACATGCAGACATGTAGAAAAAATTAAGACAGTAACCACAGGGTAGGATTAAACCCCAGATCCTGTGACTGAGTTAAAGAGCCACCATGGTGATCAAAACTCTACAATCCACATAGAAGTTTCTTCATCAGATTACATTCAAATAATTACTAACAGCTGTAAGTGAATGTGTGTAGATACCAAGCAGACAGTTGCAGTGCATGTCACAAATCAAACAACTGTGTATTAAATTTGCTTTCTGATCTTGTCTGTGCATAAGAATGGGTAATGGGTACCAACTCTGCATTCAACACCATATGCACAACAGCTCTTTTCTCCACGTTTTCTAAGGGCGTGTAAGATTACAAAGAATATCAAACATACAGGTTCAATAAGCGCACAACATATAATACATTTTAAACATCCAAAATAATCTACTACACCTGAGGAGCAAACAGAAGCAAAAAAGTAGCAGAATTCAAATCAGTACAGTTTATGAAAGCTGCACACTATATTTAACCCAAATGACAATTTGTGCCATAGGTTCATCATAAACTACTGAGTGTTAATTGCAATCAAAATGCTAAAATGAATAATAGAGTAAACTAAAACAATCTCAACATAGTCCAAACCTACTCTACCCGTCTTATCCACCTCAAATGGTCGTAACTATTGGCAACGTTAAGGTACCACAATAAATTTTAGAAAATCTACACTTTTCCACGAAGCCTATTAACTTAAAAGCACTGTGTTACATGATTCGTTCATCTAAACAAACCTCTTATAAATTGTCAGACAGGTGACCACTCCTACAGCAAACCGTGGCAGACCTCAGAATGGCCTAAGCAATGCAGAATGCATAGAGCACCTGCCCAGCTATCGGCACAGCGCTGAAATACCTTGTTTTAAAAGGGCTCTGGCATTTAAAATGCAGAGCTTGTTAATCACTACCTCTCCAAAACGTACCCTAAAACAAACATGCATGATCACTCCAATAACATGTACATATGTCCCCAAAGTAAACAGTTTAACTCGCATATATTCATAGTTGAAAAACGCACTCGTACTGTAGCAACATAGGACGGAATGCAGTCATAAATAAAAAAATAACTGTAAAAATCCCATCTACCTCCTCTAGTTCATCTTTTGCATCCAGGCTATTGGAAACCAGCAACTTTCCCTTTCCCTTCTGTAGAGTCTCCACCATGGTTGGGTGTTGGGTATGGGTCAGGGGGGGGAGGGTCTGTGGGGAAGGGTCTCTACCCCCTTTTAGTTACAGCCTTTCTTACTATTAGGGCTTGGAGGCTATTATGTTGAGAAACTATTATATAATGCACCCCTACAATAGACACAGCCGTACTCATACACACAGGAAAGACATGAGGAAACCAGAAGGCGGAGCCGACTGAATAGGAAACACCCGCCTAATATACTACAACGCCCAATCCAATTTATGGAATATATGTCAGACGACAAAACTGTTCAATCGGAAGCCTCCAATATTAGAGTTCATGTTTCCGCTTCACGTACTTTTGCGTGGCTTTGGTTAAGGCGGGAGATAGGTTAATCGGCACAAGAATTCCGGCAATCACGGTTCGAGAATATAGTTCCCGCCCTAGGTTCGTCCCATTCTGTGTATACCGTTAGGTCAACAAACTACGCAGTAGCGGGAAGTGTGTTTTGTGAGTCGTTTCCGTGTTTCTTTATTGCCTTAGATGCTTACTACTGTTTTGGTGTCAAATTTCTCAATGCGCTGTCCTTAACTGACATTAGGAGCACTCTGATTTGGTGGATTTAATTTGCGTCGTTTTATGAGTTCACATTTTGCGGGGTAGTTAATTAGGCGTTTTCGGTCGTTTTAAAGCTTAGAAAGGTGTGCAAGTTGCACTGTGAGATCAGTCATCTAAGTCTTTTATGCTGGAAAACTTTTAAGTTGTAGGACGTTTACACTTTCTTTCTAACCTGTGCATCCCAACAAAATACCACTTTGTCATTTTTGCCTTTGTGCACGAGGGAGCGCACAAGAGTAACGGTGCCACTCATCAGAGGTGGTCGCACCAGCCCAACTGATCTTGTTTGCAAAGCCGTCGAACGTATGATAAGTAATCTGATTAACTGTTATTAAGCTACACCCACATCACTTTGTGGTTGTCAACCGTAGATGTTGTTTAATGAAGTTTCGAAAGAGTAACACAAGCTGTTGACAGCACCATAGCCCACGCTAGTATAGTAAGCTGAGCGAGTGCATTACGTGTATATTCCTGTATGGTAAGAAAGATGACTAGCCAACTGGCTAAAGAACACAACCCACATGATGCGGGTAGTATTTACCTCATTGAGGAATATAAAGGTAACCAGTGATGTCCATGCTCCTTGCTGAAACCCTCTTTCACTGACGTTTTTTTTTTCAGTCTCCAGGCCCCAAACCAAGCAAGTTTGCAGATGCATGTAAATTAGAAGTCATTCTCAAGTTAGTAAATAACTGGTGAGGTCACTGTTTCAAAAATATAATACTGTCACATTTGGTAAATTTTCAGCCCACACCCAGCGCACACAACATAGCAATACCCCACTCCAAAATGGAAATGTTTTTTAGAGACCTTAAAACTTGGGCTGATAATTCACTCTCCTTTGAATTTCAATTAAGGGTAGTAGACAGAAAGGCCTTCTAATTACCAAGGGAATATCGTCTGGCTCCAAAGAGGTCATTGTCCTATTATATTCAGCATTGATTAGGCCAGTTATTGAATAGAATGGCCTTTTGGGATGTACCTACCTAGACAGATCAAACAACTGCAAAGATCCCCGAGATTACTAACTAGGAAGATCACTGGCTTTTAAAAACCCTACCAGAAAAAGACTGACTGCACTGTTGATGTATTCAATACATTAAAGATTCATGAGGGGAAATCAATACTTTGCCTTCTGAAACATCAAGGATCTCAAGTAAGCCTGGTTCTCTTGTATCTCCACAGATGGAACCGTCTTCACAAATGCTTTCTACGGACATCTCCAAGAATGCATGGATCATGCAATCCCAGATAAAACCAAGACCCTCTCCACCAAAGGCTTGTCCTGTCTGGTGGACCCCAGCCATAAACAAATTGTATAACAAAAGAAGGAAGCTACTGCACGACAGAGCAAAATCCCATAAAGAGAAGGCATCTCTGATCAGCACTAGTAGAAAGCTACGTTCTCTCATAAAAACATCCAAGGTCAACTTTGAGAGAAAAATCGCTATGGACACTAAAGATAACCACAAGGCCTTCTTCTGCTATGTTAGAAACCTGGGCGGAAACCCTCAGATATGCTCAGAGTTAGTTCACAATGACAAAAAATACACTGAACCCACAGATATTGCCAACATTCTGGCAGACAGGTTCAGTGCAAATTTCTCCCTCCTCACCCCAAAAGAAGAAATACTTATCCCAGCTGAATGTAACCTCCCTGTCATCTCAGATGTCCAGGTGAGAACCGCCCACAGCAAAGCTAAAAAACACAGCATCAATGGGACCTGACGGTATCCCGGGTTGCGTGCTACGTGAACTCCAAGAGGAGCTAAACCCGCACATAAAAATGCTATTTAACCTTAGCCTTACTACAGGATATGTACCTGAACACTGGCGTACAGCAACAGTGGTCCCACTTCACAAAGGAGGCACCTTGACAGACCCTGGTAACTATCGCCCCATAAGCTTAACCAGCCTGGTCTGCAAAGCTATGGAAAGAATCATTATGGAACTCATAAACAGAGACATTGGGGACCTACAGACACTTGATCCCACCCAGTTCGGCTTTGTAAAGGGCAGATCCTGCCTTTTGAACCTGGTTGACTTTTTCGAAACAGCCACTAGAGCCATTGATGAGGGCAAAGCAGTCCATACAGCCTACCTGGACTTGGCTAAAGCTTTCGACACAATACCCCACTCAGGCATCATAGACAAGCTCAACAGCTTAAATGTAAATCCATATGTCACAAGATGGGTTGCAAACTGGCTAAAGGATAGAACCCATAAAGTCAAAATTGCTGGAGCCATGTCAGACTCAAAGCCAGTCACAAGTGGTGTCCCACAGGGCTCTGTCCTGGGACCCCTCTTGTTCGGCATTTATTTCTCAGATGTGAAAGCAAACATGGGAGGCTTGTGACTGACAAAGTTCGCAGATGACTGCAAACTAGACGCCATAGTCGATACACCAGCTGACACATACATCCTACAGAAAGGCCTCACTGAAACGGACAACTGGTGCCGGAGTCATGGCCTTAAACTAAATGCCAAAAAAATGTATAGTCATCCCCTTTGGGAAAAACAAAATACCCACAAATTATCAAATAGACAGTAACCCACTGAGTACGGAAAAAGTAATCAGAGACCTGGGGACCCAAGTCGATAGTGACCTCTCATTTGACACCCACGTTGCCAAATTGGTTAGAAAGACTTTCTACCTTGCCCACCTTATCATGAAGGGATTCACATCCAGATCAAAGGAGGTCATTGTACCCCTATACTCCTCCCTTATCAGGCCCATGATTGAGTACAATGCCCCATTTGGTATGTACCTCACTCGGCACTTGCAACAGCTGGAGAGACCCCAAAAGTACCTCACCAAGAGGATCAAGGGTCTCCAACATATGTCATATGCTGCCAGACTAAAGAAACTCCAGCTCTATTCAGTAGCATACCGCCTATTCAGAGGTGATCTTTCCCTTTCGTACAAGGCCATGTCCAATCAGGAATTGATGGACATGCTCCACCTGAAAAAATCCAAATCCATCAGAACCACGAGAGCTAAAGATTTAAACCTCAGCACAAATATGAATAGGACATGCTGGAGGGACAGATTCATAACCCAGAGGCTTCTCATACTCTGAAACAGAATCCCAGTTCATGTTAGGCAGAGCCCCTCACTGACTCTCTTCAAGAGAAATCTTGACGAGTGGATGGGAGATCGTAGGTTTACCCCGGGGGTCATCTCTGTGTCACTACTAGACAGAGGCACAGTAAACTAATTCTATTATGTAAGGGGGTCTTCACTGTGTCACTACTAGACAGAGGCACAGTATTCTAAATCTATTTCTGTACACTTTTGTACCATTACATGGGGTGGCGAAAGCCACATCACTATGGCCAGGCTTATAAATGCCCCAGGGCAGATAGCCTAGTACTAAACTATGATACTAAATATCAGAACAAGGGATCTAAATCTTCACCAGCAGGTAAAAAAAATGGAGAGATAGATTAATTACACAACACCTTCCTCATTTCTGGAATAGAATTCCTCTGCTAGAGCAGTGTGATACATTATCTTCCTTCAGATAGAATCTGAATGATTGGATAGATATTCAAAAATTCACTGCTGGCTCAACTGTCCTCGCCCCCTTGAGAGGGGAGGTTCAATTTGAGGGTAGGTACTGGTAAGGAGTAATGGTTGTCAGACTCAGTTGCTTTGTATTTTTAATGATCATGTGTGACAGTTTAATACTAACCATTCTCCTGATAAAAGGACTTCATGAAATATTTCATTGCCTTCCTTAAGAATTGGTCTCAGAAGGTTCAGAATTTTTATTGCTCATTAAATACACTGTGGACACTTAAATATTTTGATCCTCACCCCCCCTTGCAGAATGTTATAATAAAGTTAATGTAACTCAGAATAACACAGGAATATTTGTATAGATCTCAATGAGACATTTCAGTTTATGTCACATTTTATTAAGGAATTTGGTGACCTGAAGGGCTGTGTTTGTGCAGAAAGAGTAATAGGTTCGTGGTACTAAAGAACTGCTTGAAAAATTCAAGAGTACTGACAAGTATAGAAAAAACACTAGCACTTCTGAAATTAGAAAATATAGTACTGAGAATGTAATGCTTTAAATGTGTAGCTGATTGTTAGCCTTGTTTTCTCTCAATCTGTAGTATGCTACTTCCTTCAAGTTGAGCTGGCAAGAACAACTTAATTGGTCAAGCTTGAATCACCGAGTATCAAACTTCAGACAAATATTGTAACAATAATTTTGACAACAGTGAGGGATCTCTTGGCATATGTAGCCTGGCATTTCCTTATCTACTTGAAATACTAGAAATCCTAATGATCTGGTAATTTATTTCTTTTTTTGTATTCCTGTTCTTAAAAATAATTGCTTTCTATTTGTGTTGGGCATTAGTGAGCTTTGTAAGTAGTACTTTACTATAGTGCATATTCTGATAAGCTGTTGCACTGATCCTTCAGCTTTATTTGGTGAGATAATGATTCCTTTTCTGTATTTGAGCTCTCTACT
>NC_056741.1:454145039-454197539 GCF_019279795.1 Protopterus annectens | reverse complement strand
AGGCAAAGGACTGCAAGGTCTTTCCACCCTATCTGTCCTTACCTCAAATGGCTCAATCTATGCTGAAAAGAAACTATCATCCTAAAAACTAAAAGAAAAGCATTCCTGCACTGTCCCTCGCTAAGAAAAAAGACTGCAAGGTCTTTCCATCCCACCTGTCCTTACCTCAAATGGCTCAGTCTGTGCTGAAAATAAACTATCATCCTGAAAACTAAAAGAAAAGCATTCCTGCACTGTCCTTTGCTAAGGAAAAAGACTGCAAGGTCTATACCTTAAGTGTAACTATTGTGCTAATAAATTGCTTGGCTGAACTGGGTCTACGGCTAGCCTAGGGTCCATAGCAAAAGATAGCTTAATAGTCTTAGACTCCTTAGTCAGGCTGATGTAATAAGTAATAAAATAAGTATTCTACAGTTCAAACAGCCTGTATAACATGTTCCCCCTACTTATTTCATCTCACAGTTGCTAATGAAATAACAAATATATGTACAAAATTCAGGTTAAAAGCTTGCTTACTCCCAACAGTCAGTAAAATTGTCTGGTTAAACTACAAACTTTGTTTAATACAGTATTGAGTAAAACACAGCTCACTTTCAAAAGAATTGAGTAAAATTGAGTAAATTGCAGCTCACTTTAAAAAGAACTGAGTAAAAACACTGTAAAGTTGTATTCTTTGAGCCTGCATGCTCACAGACCCTGGAAATCCTTGTAGCTTGGTATAGCCCCACAGACCCTGGAAATCCTTGTAGCTTGATATAGCCAATCAAATGCTTGGTTTCCCACCCCATGATGCGAGATTACTTCTAGGACTGCTTCAGCCACCATTTTCAACCCCCTAGTGCCTAAGGACCCAATCAGCTGTTTTTATACACAAACGGTATGCTAGAACTGTTTTTTTGTGCTTTTCACTGATGATGTGGTAAACAACTAAAAAAGCTAAGTGGCATGCATAGTAATGATTTTCTAATTCGCCATACTAGTAGAATGTTTAGAAAATGAGTGGAATTGCCTGTAAACTTTGCTAGCCAGGAGGGATTTTCTAAGCATATTTATTGACTGCATGTGATAATTTTAACATTATAGGCTTTGCGACATAGTTTGCTGTGATATACTAATATGCTGGTTCAAGAATCATGAACAGAAGTGTTTCCTAGTATTTAGCAAGTGGATTTAGCTGTACTGCCTTAATGCTGTAACTACTGAGGGAATAAAACCACATAGGAAAAGCTGTGTAAAATTCACTGAACTTGCCTGTGCTGTAAACTACTACTCTGACTGATACTTTCAATTGAGTATAGAGAAATGCAGAAGTTGTGGTACAACTAATATTAGTGAATGCCCTGCCTGAATGTATAATACTGTTTGCATGCTGTTATGTTAGCTATGTTTCATATAGAATCCATGCACTGACTCTATGTACCTTACCAGGTCTTTCCACCCCACTTGTCCTTACCTAGAACGGCTCAGTCTGTACTGAAAAGAAATTATCATCCTGAAAACTAAAAGAAAAGCATTCCTGCACTTTCCCTTGCTAAAGGAAAAGGACTGCAAGGTCTATATCTTAAGTGTAACTGTTGTGCTAATAGATTGCTTGGCTGAACTGGGTCTACGGCTAGCCTAGGGTCCATAGCAAAAGATAGCTTAATAGTCTTAGACTCCTTAGTCAGGCTGCTGTAATAAGTAATAAAATAAGTATTCTACAGTGCAAACAACCTGTGTAACACATTCCCCCTGCTTACTTTATCTCACAGTTGCTAAAGAAATAAATATCTGTACAAAATTCAGGTTAAAAGCTTGCTTACTCCCAAGAGTCAGTAAAATTGTCTGGCTAAACTACAAACTTTGTTTAATACAATATTGAGTAAAACACAGCTCACTTTCAAAAGAATTGAGTAAAATTGAGTAAATTGCAGCTTACTTTAAAAAGAACTGAGTAAAAACACTGTAAAGTTGTATTCTTTAAGCCTGCATACTCACAGACCCTGGACATTCTTGTAACTTGGTATAGGCTTGCTCCGTGCCCCACCCTGCCCCCAAATTCCACCCGCCCCCACTAATGCTAAATGTAAGCCCAGTAAACCACTCCCCCCAACAACCTGTAATAGATAACCCACACCTCCATACACTACCCCTTACTGGCAACAACCCTCTTAATTCTCCACCCACATTCCTTACCAAGTACCACTACTATCAAGATGAAATCAATTATGTTCCTCTCAGTTGTATTGATTGGGCTATATCTCCTCACCATCTATGAAAACCAGCCCTATCTTGGCTTTCACCACCCCATGTCTCATACCATCTCTACTCCCACATTGAGTGAATCAGACAACCCCCTAGCTCACAACAAACCTGTCCTCTCCACTTTTAACAACTACCAACTAACTAGACCATGGTCCATCTCCCCCAAAAAGAGATATTATCATAAAATAATAAGTAAAGCATTGAAACTAATAATCACTGCACAATATACTGTGATGAGGGTTGGAGACATCCACCCTAACCCTAGATCCACCCTTCCCACAAGCTCCCAGCCCACTACCACCTTCAACATATGGCCAAATTCAAGGTCCCCTAACTCTTTCCTGACCTGTTACCTAAACATCAGGAGTATTAACAACAAGGTCAATAATCTTCATGCCCTTCTAGTCGCCTACTCACCTGATATGCCTTGCACAAACTTGGCTAAAACCAGGAACTAAAATATATGAGGTTATCCCACCAGGGTACAACATACATAGACTAGACCAAAACACCATGAAAGGTGGAGGAGTAGCGGTTCTGTTTAAAAGCACAATAGATGTCACACTAGCCCCACAACAACCCCCCTTGTTCAGTAATGCAGAATTCCTGGTTAGCAAACTACAGCTTAACAAAAGTAAATCTATATTCATTGCCTGCATTTATATCCACCCAGGCAACAATGCAAATACCCTAGAAGATTTCCTCCAATGGCTTTCCAACACATACCCCAAGAAACTGTGCTGTTAGGAGACGTTAATATTGTCTGGAACAATTGTTCCTCTGAATCTCCCACCACCCATATAAACCTTCACGGCTATACCCAGCTTGTATCCTCACCCACCAGAATAAAGAAATCCAGCTACAAAGGCAGTGGCCTGGACTAGATTCTTATCAACAATCACCCAGACCTGTATAACACGGGTACCCTCCCAGATGATATAAGTGATCACCTACTCACTTACATCATTAAGCATAAAGTAGATAACCACCACCAAGTTCTATATAAATCTATCAGAAACAACAAGAACTTCAACTCCACTGACTTTCAGAATGAACTCAGAGCATGCAATTGGGCCATACTTAAAGAACTTCCACTAGATGATGCTGTAGACTATTTTAATTCTAAATTCATCTGCATTCTATATTCTCACGCTCCTATCTGCATCCTCAGATCCAAAACTAAGACCGCCTCCTGGCTCTCTAAAGTAACCAAAGCCAAAATCATAGCAAGAAATAAAGCATGGGGCAATTGGCGCACCTCCAAAGACCCACTTGACCCATACCTCTCAACCTCTTAGAGCCAAAAATCTGGACAAAACCTAAAATGATGGGGGGACAAATAGGGACAGATTTTAAATATTGCTCTTACAAATTTAGAAAGCTGATAGAATAATAGGTTTTGCATTATCATGAATTTTCTGAAGGATGTGGAGTCTTAAACTCAAATATTTGTTATTATTTAATGACTTCAATCCTCAGTTTTTTGCCAGAAGAGTACAGATTTTAGGAGGAACCCACCAAAAATATGAGGCAAAAAGCTGGACATTCTGCAAAATCTGCACAGTTGAGAGGTATGACTTGACCATATTAAATTCCGACAACTAAGGAATGATGCCAAGAATGCCACATTCTTAGACAAAAAAAAACTTCTATCAACACCTTCAGCAAAAACACCAGAACAAACCTCACAACTTTTGGGCAGGCATAAACAAACTGCTCCACCCTGGCCAAACCTCCACCCCCTCAACTTGCGACCTTAAAACTCCAGAGGAAACTGCTAACATCATTAGCAATTTGTTGACCAAAACTTTCCAATCACTAGCTAGCCAACTACCCCCCACCAGCTTTTTTCAAAACTCCTCCACAACCACTACCCCACTCCTTTTCGCCTTCCAAACTGTATCTACATTGACCATCCGATCTCTAATTAACAAACTAAAGCCCACTACCCTGGCAGCTGATCTCCTTCCACCAGAATATTTACAAAAAGGGGAAGATGCCATTGCATACCCTGTCTCTGTCATAATAAACTGCACCTTGACTGAAGCCACTATCCCCTCTCTCTGGAAGGTTTCCCATGTCATTCACATTCATAAAGGAGAGAATTCTTTAGACCTGTCAAACTTCTGACCAATAGCCATATTATCAGCACTGGCCAAAATTATGGAAAAGTGCATCCACAACCAATTAATGCACTATCTCACCCAAAATAAACTACTGGCCAACTCTCCGCATGGTTTAGGCCACACCACAGCACCACATCAGCCCTCCTATCCTTTTCTAACTCTATCAGCATCAACTGAAACAATAACAAACTTACCTCAGCTCTCTTCCTAGATCTCTCTAAGGCCTTTGATATGGTCAGTCACCAACTGCTTCTCCATACCCTGAAGGAACTGTCACTGAATAGTAGCTCTATTAAATGGTTCCAATCTTACCTGTCTGATAGACAGCAAGCAGTTTTATGGCAGAATACCCTATCCACATGTCTACTCATTACTCTAGGAGTCCCCCAAGGCTCCATACTAGGACCACTACTCTTCTTAGTCTTTATCAGTGACCTACCCACCATCACTCCCAAGGCCACCTGCATCCAATATGTGGACGACTCTACTTTAATATGTACCGCCTCCTCCTCAACTGGGCTTATGACCCTAACCCAGAATACTTTCAATGATGTAGAAAAATGGTTTGCAAACCATCAGCTTCTATTAAACCTCAACAAAACTAAACTGCTCATCTTTTCCCCCACCTGCAAATCCTCCTCACCATTCTTTACTGTAAGTTCCAACAATGACGCTATTATATCCCTAGATACTCACACAAAACTCCTGGGTGTCACAGTCAGTAACGCCCTAAAATATGATATCCATGTCAGTCAAACCATCAAATCTGTCAACAAAAAACTGGGCTCCCTATACAGGATCATACCCTTCCTCACTCCTTTTGCAAGAACCACTACCGCTCAGTCCCACTTACATCTACCCTTCTCTATGCCTCCCCGTCTTCACTAACCTGAACCAAGCCACCATTACCAAACTTGCTAGTTGTTACAGCCATATTGCTAGAGTTGCTACAGGTGCTACCTTTAGGACCCACCATTGTATCAACCTAACTCAACTATGGTGGCTGCAGTGGCCCAGTCTTCTCCGATACAACCAATGTATAATAAACCCAAAAACACCAGCACTAAATAAGATCATCAAACCATACAGCAACCTGAGGTCACTATAGTTTGCTGACAAACTGCTGGTACAAACAACTAAGAGCATAAATGTGGCTGGGGACTCTCTATTTGCCAACTCAGTAGGCAAACCTTGGAATATGCTACCTGCCGAACTTACTCACCAATCCTCCTTAACCCAGTTCAAAAAAAGCCTCAAACTACATTTCCAGCAACATTGGAAGTCTCCCTGCTTAATCCCTGACTAATCACCACCCACTGTTACTGCAAACTTTCCCTAAGCATTTCAATCATATACTCTAATAAGTGTATGAATTCTTGAAGGGACTTAGCCCATAACTGTGTGCATTATTGTCTGAAATTGAAGCTGTATGATTTTGCCGTTGTCTACCATATTTTATCTATGTTTGTAACCCTACTGAAAACTGCATATTATACTTATCTCTAAATATTTCTATTGTTCCTAATGTATTTTTACTCTGCTTTCTGGAGCTTTTCTCCCCGGGCCTCTGCTGAAAATGGACATTATCCAGTCGGACTTTCCCAGTGTACAAATGTAAAATAAAATTAACTAAATAAATAAATATGTACATTGTTATTCCTGCACTAAGTAAGACATAGAATGTATGAGGAATTTCTGTGTAACTGCCCTGAGACTGTGTGGACTGCTGATATACCATTGATGAATTACTGTTAAAGCAGTTATAAGGGAACAATGCTATGCTGGGGGTGGGGGGGACAACATTGCATTTTCTGCTGGGATATGCAATAGTTTGAATATCATGTAACCCCACTGTGTAACATCTCCCTTGACTGATGTACTGAATATTCCATGCATGAGGCCTAGTGAATATTAAAGGACACATAATTATGGAATGGGTATCTGTAGTCCCATGTGGATGTTACTTCTGTCCAAATAGTCCACTATATTTACTTGCATAAAGGGGAGCAGATCCATACATACAATGCTATATCATAATAATCCTTACAAGTACTATGTAGGTTTGAGACTTACCTTGCGAATGCAGCAGTTGACGGAACTGTAGTTCAGGGCTGACTGTGTCTGATGCAAGCAGTACACAGCCAATATATGGATAGGTGCAGGTTGTGTGGGTTGCCTGGCATCAATTTTAATATATGTATGTGAGTAGGAGAAAGGAGAAAGGTGTCACTCCCTAGGTTGTCAGTGAATGTGCTATGCGTTGTCTCTTAGCCAAAGCCAGGGCATACTGTGCATGCCTATGTCTGCCTACAGGGACATCAACAGGGGGTTTCTCCTCTGAGTCCTCCTGTGACTGCTGCTGTGGTGACGTAAGCACTGGTGGGGGTGTGTGTATGCCTTTGCTTTGCCTATCCTGCTGCAGCTGTTTCCGCAGGATCAGACTGTGTAGCATAGCACATACTGTGAGCTTATGTGCACATGTGGCTGGACAGTACTGCAGGGCTCCACCAAATATATCTAGGCACTGTGACTTCAGAAGCCCAAACACATCCTTTATGATGTTCCTAGTTTGTGCTTGTGCCTCATTATGGCATTCTTCCGTGGGTGTGTATGTATTTCTGATGGGTGTCATCATCCACAGTTTCAGGGTGTAGGCAGCATCCCCCAGTAATTTGCCATGTGGGATGTCTCCCCTAGCAAATATCTGATACAGCTGTGATGTGTGCCAGATATGGGAGTCATGATAACTGTTAGGGCTGAGAGCACATACATTCAGGATAATCCCTTGGTCATTGCACATGACCTGGCAATTGATGGAGTGGTACCCCTTGTGGTTGAAATAGATTCTACCCTCCTCATCGGGTGGTGCCTTGATGTGTACATGAGTGCAATCTATGGCACCCAGTACTTTAGAGTAGTGTGCTATATGGTGGAAGTGTTGCATATTGCTGGCCCTCGCCTCAGGGGTGAGGGGAAAAGATATGTGCTCACTGGCATGTGGTAGCATAGTATTCAAGAACTGGTGGAGCATCCTGGATGGAGATGCCTCTGAGACCCTCATCATGTCCCCAGTTGGTCTTTGGAAAGTACCTGTAGCTAGTGTCCTAAGGGCTACACATGCCTTTGTTTCCACTGGGATGGGTTCTCCTCTTTTTGGCTCTGAGTCTGAGTTGAAGGTGGCAGAGCTCAGTGAGTTCTTGTAGTATGTTCCTGTCCACCCTGTAGCGCTCTACAATCTCCAGCTCATATAGCTCCTGGAAGGTTACCCTGGGCCTGAACACTCTTCTTCTCTGCCTAGGCCTGCTGTCAGAAGCACCAGCAGCACTGACTTCAGCATGTAGTACATACAGATGTAACAGACCTGCAGCAGCTCCTAGCATTATCTCAGTTAAATTTCCCAAGTCTGTACTCCAATAGTCCAGAGTATTAGTGGAAAATCAGAATGTAGGGTGTATGCATACTTTATACAGCTCTGCTGTAGGTCCAAAATGTGTGATTGGCTAACTATGATGCATTCCACCTGCCTACAATATAATTAACATCATTTACTGGCCCTATTTCAGTGCACAATGCCAAGCACAGTGCCGTATTGTGCAGTATAGGTTATACAAAAGTCAAAATTAATAACTGAATACATCCAGTTTTAAGGACTTGCTTCCTACGTCATCACTGTCCCCTGGGTGGTCTTTCCATATGAACACGCTCAGCCAGGTGGTGTGCCATGCAAACACGTGCACCTAAGCTTAAAAGAGACTAGAAGTGAGAAGACACATACCCCTGATGTGAGGCACAGCCTGTGTAAACATCAACATGGTCTAAGAGGCTACATGAAGGGGATATGCGGACACGATTACTCATTTCTGCTATTTAATAAATCAACATAATTTGCATACATATCCATACCGAAATTCTGGAAACTACATGCTTTATAGCCCTGTCACCTTAGCAACAGCTGCAATGCACCATTGTAGGGACGCCACACAAGGTCCTATAATACATTTCTGTCACATATTATAAAATTCTTTGTTTTCCTACTTTCTTTTTTTATTTTCTATTAAGCATGCTTGCGCACTGCTCAGTGTAATACAAACATGCCTTGATTATTAAAAAAATAATTAATTTAACTAATTCCCTTAATCATTCTGACATCCAGAATAATAGTTTTGTTTATATGTGTATGTAGTTTAACATTTTCAGGGGATTTATGTCCACATTTCTACAGTTTTACACCCCCTTTTATCTGTCTAGACTCCTGTATGCGGAATTTTTCTCTGTACACTACAGACGCTGACATGGGGTCTGAACAGATGCCTTTCTGCTTATTGGATCGCTCTACCTGCCTCATTTGCATTAGATTCACCTGCTTATAAGGCGATTTGCATGCCATGGAAATTTCTGTATTTGCATGTGCATGCATGCCACTCAGC
Source organism: Protopterus annectens (assembly GCF_019279795.1). Classification (NCBI taxonomy): domain Eukaryota; kingdom Metazoa; phylum Chordata; order Ceratodontiformes; family Protopteridae; genus Protopterus; species Protopterus annectens. The sequence continues at coordinate 454,188,742 of NC_056741.1, read as the reverse complement.
AGCATTTACTGAATCTCAGTATGTCTGTGCCCATGTAAGCATCATGGCATGATATCTACATGAAAAGAATTGTGTAGAATTTTTTTTATTGAATTCCCCCTAACATCTTTAAAATTATGGAAGCTGGGTGCTTTGACTATTTTTGATTGGTTTCAAATAGCATTCATTTACTTTTTTAGTGACTGAGTATACATTTCTGGCCTTTTAGCCACTGTTTGAAGGTTTGGAGGTCATCTTGTAGATGGGTTTTTATAACAGAGTGTGAGTAAGACCTGTAGATGACCATGTCATCTGCATAAAGAATTAGAGGTATGTCAGGATGATCAGATAGGAATTTGCTGATAAATATAGAAATCAGCAGAGGGGGTAAAGTGGAAACCTGGGGGACTGCTTTCATAAGAGGAGCTGCTTCAGAGGTTGTGGTGGATCAGTAGGTGTGATCCTATCTCGCCTACATTCTGTACTGATGGGCTCGGAGCCAATCCTCGGCTCCGACTCGGCACGCTATGCTATAGAGCGAAGCCTCTTACTGGCTGAGCTATTCTCTATCCCAGGATGCACCACCACTACTTCCCCAGATCTCATTTGCCGCTTACAAGCTAGGACGTGGTCTCGAACTTGGCTGAGCTAAGTGCTTTTTTTTCTGAAAGTTTTTCTGTCAGGAAATTCTTTAATCTTTACCCAAAAGCTGTTTTAACAGCTATCGTTGTGTATGAGTGTGTTTTTGTAAAATTTTTGTGGTAATTTTGTGTGACTGAACAGGGAAAGGTTTCCGTTTAAGTTAGAGGGGCCTTCCCCTAGTTCTTTAGCGAGTCTTCTTGTATTTTGGAGGTCAAGTACCTGTTTGAGTTAGAGGGTTCTTGGCCCTCCTTTTTGGTGTATTTGTACTTGTAGTTGTTATTTGTTTAACTTTCTTGGGCTTCGCCTCTCGTTAAAAAAAAAAAAAAAAAAAAGAAAGGTTTTCTTTATTATTGTGAAAATCTGTTTCTGAGTGACATACATTGTATTTTTCTCTGATATAGTGAGTAGTCTACAGGCATTATGTCTAAGGAGCATAGACCCTCAGGATTTAAGAAGTGCACGAGATGCAATTATAAAATGTCCATCACCGATGATCACTCCTTGTGCGTGTACTGTTTAGGCGCCAAACACCTACAGGAGTGTTGCAGCGTGTGTCACGCTTTTTCCTCTAGGGTCCTCCAAGAGAGGAAGAATAAATTAATTTTAAAAGGGCTTATCAAACCCTCCTTCGAGGAGGCCTTATCTTCCTCTTCCTCTCCAGCTAAGAAAAATAAATCGTCGGCTCCGACCAGTCCGTCGGAACCGACCAGTAAGAAATCTAGGCAGGCTTCTCCATCGGCTCCACGGACTTCGGAGCCGAGGGCGGAACAGTCTGCCTCGATGCCTCCAGTCTCGACTCCTCTGGTTTCGGAGCCGATGGCTGGGGCTTCGAGAGGCGGGTCACCTTCATCGGCTCCACTGATTTTGGAGCCGATGAGGGTTGCCGGCTCAGACTCTTCCCCTTCAGCGCCGAAGCCCTCCTCGGCACCGAGGGAAATTGTTTTGGAATCTCCCTCGGCACCGATACTGGTCGAGTCTATTCGGAGCCGGTCCCCCAGTCCTTCGGAGCCGATGGAGAAGTCGGTTCGGGCCCGGTCGGTCTCCTCCCGATCTTCCAAGATGTCGGATTCGGACATCGACAGGGTGCTCCTAAGACTGTTTCAGTCTCCTGTATTCCAGAAATTAGTTTCGGCTCCAGCCCATTCGGCTTCGGAGCCGATGGCCCACCCTGTAGTTCTGGTTCCTCCTCCAACAGCCTCGGCACCATTGGAGCCGGTGCTGGTGGAGCCGATGGAGGTTTTCGGGTCGGCTCCGACCCTTACTCCAACCCCGGCTCTCGAGTCGGAGTTCGGTACACGGACCTCCTCGGTCGGCCCCGGGGGGGATGCTTCGGGACCGATGTTTTCGGTTCCGAGCCTTCCTCTCGGTGCATCGGCTGCGGGGGTACCGTCTACTGTTGTGGCCACGGGGGTTGGACCTTCCCAGGACTCTGGCGGTCCGGCCTTCAGGGCCATGAGGAGTGCTTTGGCCAAATCTTCTTTGGCTACCTCCACGGTCTCACCGGCACCTTCCCTACACACGGAGACTGGGTCTTTGGTAGTCCCCCTGTCGCTAGACAGCGGAGCCCCGGGGCCTGAGGTCACCCCCAGTGGGGTTTCCCCCCTCCTGGAGGTTCCTCTGAAGCTTCTTCGGAGGAACTCCCAAGGAAAAGACTATGCAAGAGGAAGCACATCGACTCCCCCAATGAGTCTCTCACGTCGGACACCGATCTTGATGATGTGGAGGGGTCCCCTAAGTCATCCTCAGATGATGTCTCCTTTGCAGACATCTTGGAAGCCCTCAAACAACGAGACGGCTGGCATTCCAAACCCCCTTCCACTGACGAGTCGGTGTTCCTCAAGGCCTTCGGGGCTCAGCCCTCCGCCTCCTGGGTGTCTCCGCCCTTCGACGAGCTCCTAGATTTGATCTGTCGAAGGGCGTGGGAGCATCCAGACTCTGTGGAACCAGTGCCTGCTCGCCCAAATAAATTCTTATCAGCACCCCCAGAGAAGGAGTTTCTGACCAAAGGTGTGGCTGTAGATGCCCTGGTGGTGGCATCTGCTACCCAACAAGATGTAGCAGAGGCTTCGACGTCCGTCCATCCTCCTAATAAGGAGTCTAGGAGCATGGATCGGTACGGGAAGCGCACCCTCAGTTCAGCGGCCTTTACCTTAAGGTCCCTGAACTATTTAACGCACTTCACTAGATTTCAGAGGGATCTCATCAAGGAGCTTTCAGATACCCTCTTGGGTAACCTACCTGAGCAGCTGGCCCAGACGGTTGGCTCTCAGTTGGCTACGTTGTCATCGATATCAAACTCGTCCATGAGGCTCATTTCATATGCAGCCGAGGGGGCGAGTAGAGCGGCGGGTGTTGCTCACGGAGACAAGCCTGGCTCCGCCTGTGTCATTTTGCGGAAGCCTTTAAGTCTTCCTTTGCCGACGCTCCCCTTGATGGGTCCTCTTTGTTTGGACCCAAGGTAAAGGACACATTGACCCGCTGCGAGCAAGAAGGTAAGACTTTGACTGCCATAGGGGCACGATTTTCCACTCCCTTTCGGCCTTACCCCAAGGCTAAAAGAGGAGGGAAAATGTGGTTCCGTAAATCCCAGAAGTCTTATCCCTTGCAGCAGGACGATCCCCCTTCTAGAGGCAGAGGAGGGATAAATTTTTCTGGAAGACGCCGTCCCAGAGTCGGCAGAGACCCCCGCAACACTGGAGACCGCGAGTCCTTTCGTGGCTCTTCAGCCTTCCACAATCCCTGAAGGATTGCCTGACTGTGCAGCTCCGGAGCCAGTCGGGGGTCATTTTTCGAGGCACCTAAAAGCCTGGGAAGGTATCACTCAGGACCGATGGGTGCTTCGAATCATCGCCGGAGGTTACGCCATCCCCTTTTCACACCCTCCACCGCCGTCCAAGAAAATCCCGGACCCGCCACCCAGTCAACGGGAAATCGCAGCCTTAGAAATCTCAAAGCTGTTTCAAAAAGGAGTCATCCAACCAGTCCCCGCAGACCAGATCGGATTAGGGACTTACTCAAGATTCTTTTTGGTGCCAAAAAAGACCGGGGACTTGAGGCCCATTTTGGATCTCAGCATCCTAAATCGATCAGTCAAAAGTCCAAGTTCAATGGTCACCTTACAATCCATTCTCCCACTGCTGGAGAAAGGTGTTTGGATGTGCTCCATAGATCTCAAGGACGCCTATTATCACATCCTGATAGATCAGGTGTCCAGGAGACATTTGCGCTTCAGCCTGGGAGACAGTCATTTTCAGTTCTGCGCACTGCCCTTTGGTCTCACCACAGCCCCCAGGGTGTTCACCAAATGTTTGGCGGTCATGACTGCTCACCTGAGGAGTCTAGGATTCCAGGTGTTTCCGTATCTGGACGACTGGCTCCCAACTGCCACCTCCAGGCGTCTACTATTGCAGAACCTACAAGCCACCATATCACTAGGCACTTCCCTTGGAATCACCTTCAATTGGCCAAAGTCTGTGTTGCTGCCATCTCAGCGCATAAGGTTCATCGGAGTAGAGATAGACTCAAACCAAATGCGGGTCTATCTTCCTACAGAAAGGATACAGACTATACAGGCTCAAGTCCGAGCCTTGCTTCTCAGATCCAAAGCTCCAGCCAGTCCTGCAGCTATTAGGCTCTATGTCGGCCACTGTTGTCCTAGTCCCCTTAGCAAGATTGCATATGAGAATTCTCCAGTGGCTCCTATCGACCCAGTGGTCCTTTCAGGATCTCCCTCTCAGTCACCTCATACGGATCACGGAAACCTGCAAACGGGACCTTCGCTGGTGGCTGGCGCCCTCCAATCTGGATCAGGGACTACCCTTTGTTCCACCTCCTCCTATGGCCACATTGACGACGGACGCCTCCCAGATGGGGTGGGGGGGCATTACCTGGGCAGGTCAGTCCAAGGCAAATGGCATTCAGAAGAGAGTCTCCTTCATATCAACATTTTAGAAATGAGGGCGGTGTTTCTGTCTCTACAAGCCCTCCATGATTACCTCCCTCAGGGCGTAATTGCCATTCACTCCGACAACATGTCAGTAGTCTGGTATCTGAACAAGCAGGGAGGGACCAGATCCTACCCCCTTTGCAGAGAGGCCATGAGAGTTTGGGAATGGGCAGTGGCGACCAGACGTTTTCTGGTAGCGACTCATATCCCTGGCAAGTCCAACGTGATAGCCGACAGACTAAGCAGAACTATTCTCTCTTCTCTGAACGATGCAGTGACAACTCAGATCTTCAGCAGATGGGGAACTCCTTGTTGTGACCTTTTCGCAACCCGCTGAACCAAGTGCAGAAAGTTCTTCTCTCTCACCCAGCTCCGGGGAGAGTCCTATGGACATATTAGCCCATCCTTGGCCCACCGGCTTGCTATCGCCTTCCCTCCAGTTCCCCTCCTTCCCAGAGTGATCCAAAAGGCGTCTCACTTGGGGAGCAAAATGATTTTAATTGCTCCTTACTGGCCTCGTCAGGTATGGTTCCCCTATCTTCGGAAATATGCACTGGACGGACCATGGTTCCTGGATCAGATCCCAGACCTATTAATTCATCAGTCGGGACAACTCCATCAGTCCCTTCACACTTTGAAGTTAACAGCTTGGCTCCTCCTCTTCCAACTATAGTCAGGAATCATACTTTAGACCCGGAAGTCATACGTATGTTATCCTCGGCCCACAAGTCTGCCACTAAGAAATTGTATACTAGCAAATGGAAGAGATTTGCTATTTGGGCTCAACTTCGGGGTCTAGATCCCATCACTGTTCTGGTGTCAGAAGTCCTGAAATTTCTAACTTCCCTATTCAATCAAGGTTCTTCAGTCTCTACCATCAAGGTCCAATTGGCAGCTATTTCCAATTTTCATGCATCTATAAACCCACCTTTAATGAGCAACAGATTGTGTAAAACCTTCATGAAAGGTGCTGTGCTTTTACGACCTCCGATTTCTCATCCTGCTCCTCCGTGGGATCTCGATGTGGTATTACGTGCCTTAACCTCCTCCCCCTTCGAACTGGCAGCAACCTGTGATTTGAAACTTCTTTCTTGGAAAACTGCCTTTCTGGTCGCGATTACTTCTGCCAGAAGGGTTTCAGAGCTTCAAGCTCTATCTGTAAAACCACCATTTTGGTTTTTCACAAAGATAGAGTATCCCTCAGGCCTAATCCATCTTTTGTCCCTAAAGTTTGTTCCAGTTTTTGCCTGCAACAGTCATTAGAACTTCCAGTTTTCTTTCCAAAGTACTCAAAGCGGAATACATCTTCCACACATTGGATGTTCACAGGCAATTGCGTTTTTATTTAGACAGGACCCTACAAACACGGAATACAGATCAATTGTTTGTGTCCTTTTCGGATAATAAATTGGGCAAAGCCGTCACAAAGGTCACTATTGCCAAATGGATCAGGGACTGTATTAGTCAGGCTTATTCCTCTTCTAATAAAGAGCTTACAACCTCTGTCAAAGCTCACTCTACAAGAGCTATGGCTACTTCAATAGCATTCCATTCTAAGCTTGCCATTAGTGACATTTGTGCTGCGGCTACGTGGTCTTCCCCGCACCTTCATTTCCCACTACAAATTGGATGTGGCATCTCGGGCGAGCTTCATTTGGTTCCACAGTGCTCAGGAGTGTTTTCCAGTGAGCCACCCAGGAATTAGGTGCTAGGACGCTGTCCCATCAGTACAGAATGTAGGAGATAGGATCACATAACATCTTTTAGTTATGTACTTACCATAACTTTAGATGTTTGGGATCCATCTCACATTCCTAATAACCCACCCTCCTTCCCCCTGCCTTGGAGATCAGAAGAGATCGGACGGTCCGAATTCTATTGTTTCATCTTGAAACATCTGGCAATGTTATATAAACAGTTATGTGTGTGTGCATGAGTGCGGACTAACAAGATCTGGGGAAGTAGTGGTGGTGCATCCTGGGATAGAGAATAGCTCAGCCAATAAGAGGCTTCGCTCTATAGCATAGCGTGCCGAGTCAGAGCCGAGGATCGGCTCCGAGCCCATCAGTACAGAATGTAGGCAAGATGAATCCCAAACATCTAAAGTTATGGTAAGTACATAACTAAAAGTTTTGCATTGTCACTAATGCCTATTTCAGTTAATTTGTCAAATAGTAAGTTATGGTCAGTTCAATTAAAGATGTTTTTGAGGTTAATAAAGACGGCTCATGCCAAGTTGCCTTTGTCCATATTGGATAGGATGTCATCTGTGAGGGAGTAGAGAGCTGTTATGGTGCTGCGTCCAGACCAGAATCTATATTGCTTCCTGGATAGAAGATGGTATTGATGTAAATAAGACTGCAATTTGGTTGTAGATAATTTTTTTCCAGTATTTTGCCTAAACTAGGAAGTATTGAGATAGAATGGAATTGCAAAGTTGACTTGGATAGTTTTATAATAGGAGCGACTATTGATGTTTTCCATTTCTGAGGCATAATCTTATTAGTTAAGCAGAGGTTGTATATGTGAGTGAGAGGATGAGTGATGAAGTCCTTACAAAGGTGAATGAACAAAGGAGCTATGTTATCTGAGCCGGAGGGAGTATCTGTTTGTATTTGGTTCTATTGTGTTTTAGTCTCTTTGGTTCTAATCTTTTTAAAATGGAATAGTGGAGTGTAAAGGGGGGGTGGCTGTGGGGGTTGTAGGTTTGTGGTGATGTGTGCGAGGTTGCTAAACTTATTGAGGAAGTCAGTGCATGAGAGTTTGCATGTGGTGGTAGTAGAGGGTTTCAAGTGGAGTTGTGTTGTGTTTTTTGATCAGTCAACAGGTTGATTTCTCTCCAGAATATTTTAGGTTTGGCTAAAAGTGAGATTTGTTTGTTTTAGTAGTGGTTGTTTTTTTGTTTGTGGATGGACTGCTTGACTAGGTTGTGTAGTTAGGTAAATTTGGCTTGGGAACCTATGGAGGAGTTGCATTTCTAACTGTGCCATGCTTCATCACATAATTTGAGGAAGTGTTTGAGTTTGTTATATACTCAGTCATGTTTATGAATGTGAAGTAGCCTTTGCACTAAGGGAAAGAATTTGTTTTGCAACTGCAGTTGGGTGTTGGTAATGTTGTTTGCTGCTTCGTTGGGATCTTTTATGGCAAATTAGTGAGCAATTAATGGTGGCAAAGTGGTTTATAAGATTAGTGATGTTCTGAATGGTTTGGGGTCTGATGGTGATACGTTTGAATTTAGATTTTAATGTTAGATTATACTGAGAGAGTTATGGGGCAGTGACCACTGAAGGAGGGTACATGTATGGTGAAGTTAGATATCATTGTAGGATTATTATTTATTAAAAGATCTAGTAAGGTGTGCCTATTAGATTGAAGGTTTGGTCTACTGGCGTCAGAGTTGATTTGGGTAAGACTTAAACTGGCCAGGAGTTCTGACATATCAGTGGGTTTTGGTCCTAAGTAATTAAGTATGAAGTCTCCAAAAAGGATTAGGTTACAGTTTTTGGAAGCTTTGGCATATATTTGTCAGATGAAGGGATTGAATTTTGGTAGTGGAGGTAGGTATGCACTGTCTATAACAAAGGGTTTTGTGTTGTTGGAAATTTTAAAAGAATCCACTTAGGATCTGATTCTGAGCTGTTGTTAGCTTGTGACAGGGCAAACCATGGAATATATTGTTGTACATTTACTGAATTCCATAGCTGGAATGGGCTATGTTATATTTACAGATCAAGTTTACTCCAGTCTCAAACTAATGCTCCATCTACAAAGCCGCTATGGTATATCAATTATGGCAGCACAGTTCTATGAAGAACATTTACATGTTGCTAACAGCATTAGTTATATAGCTGCAGACTGTTCAAAAATGCAGGCAATAATGTTGCATGCCAGGTCGAAATCAAAACAAACTGTGTACATGCTAAACACTCTACATATCAGTCAAATAGTGTCATGTGACTCAAGGCATAATGACAGGCCAAAGGTCAAACTAGATGTTGTTGAAGCCAGCTCCCACAGAGAAGGATAAAGCTCTAACTATATCGCAGGCAACCCCCAAGTCTGAATAGCAGTTTGGGAGTCCATAGGAGTTGGTGTGGGAGGGGGGATTGAGTGGCTGCTGCAGGCTCACCTATCTTGAAAGGGGGGAACAACTCTGGTTTGACACATGGATAATAGTTAGAGCATTAGGTAACTACCCCATGGAGCACGAGTCTATTTAGCCTGCACTGCTGTATGCAAGTCACACAGTTAGCCAAGGGAAATTCAGCATGCAGAAGTATGCTTCCCCCAAGGAGGGCAGCTAAAGCAGAAGTCAGAAGAGCCATTGCAGGGAAGTAGGGGTGCTCAACAGGACTAATTAACTGGCTTACTCCCTACCACCTCACTCTTGCCATGCGTGGATGAGTTCTTGGGGGGATTCCCAGGCAAGAATAAACAAGCTGTAAGCCTCTCTCCTCACCAAGGAATTCCCAGCACCTGCAACCATGAAGCAAATGGGCCAATTGCATGCAGGTAGAGGAGCCATCAGATATGGTCCTGCAGAGGAGGGTGCAAAAAAAACTATAGCAGTAAAATGAGGAACAGTTGTGATAGACTCAATGCTTAGAGTTTATAAATATGCCTGAATTACTTACTAAGAGCAGCTTCTGTGGCTCAAAGTACTAAGGCAGGTAGGTAGTGTGATGGTGTCCAGGATTCTAATCCTGAAATATCCCATTAGTTTTCTACATGGCCCACCTCATTAATAAGGGTATCTCATCCAGGACAAGGAGGTGATAACATCCCTGTATACTTCCCTTAGAAGACCCATTATTGCCCCTTTTGGCATGTACCTTATAAAGCACATGCAGGAGCTGGGAGAACACAGAGGTTCCTTACCAGGAGAATCCAGGGCCTCAAATATCTACCCTACACAGATAGGCTAAAAGTCTTGTCCCTCTATTCAGTCTCTTACAAACTCCTCAGAGGTGACCTCTGTCTGACATGCAAAGTAAACTCAGAACCCGCCTTGATGGGACTGCTGCATATCTACAACTCTAGCTCCACTCAAGTAACCCGCAAGCACGACTTCAACCTGGTCTGTGATATCAAAAGGACTTGTTTACGAAGCAGATTTGTGTCCCAGAGACTCCACCTTCTGTGGAATAGACAACAAGTAGAGTACCTCAGTAACCCTTTTAAGTGCAACCTGGGTAACTGGATGGGGAACAGAAAATACACCCCTGGGATTCCACCTGTGTCCCTGCTGGACACGGGCATTGGCTGCTGACTTGTCAGAACATGGGCTAAATTCTTGCTAGGCTTATAAGGGCCTCGGGGCCAATAAGAAGTTGTAAACAACCAGTATAACTATATAAAGAAGGTTATACAGGAGTTTCAGGCAATATAACATGATCATCACAATAATCCTTTCTCTACTGCTGATACAAATATACAGATCTTCATCTTTTGGGTAGACACTTCCCTGTCAAGATTCAACTGACCCTTAAGAAAAACAACCCCAAAAGTGTATGATTTGTTTTGCATGGGCCTCAAAAGTGTGTGTGTCAGGAGGTGTACAAAGAGTAAAAGAAGTGGCATGTGGGAGCATCATAAACATGTTACTAATGGCCCAGCTGGCCTTATACACTAGTATTAAATGCATTGCTTCTGAGGACTTAGGGTAAAACTGATGTCTGGAACTAATATAAAATAAATTGTCATTATACCAAAGGTAAAAAAAAAACTGAAAAATTTCACCAACCAAGGCAACATTTCTGTTACCGCATATATGGTGAACCACATATACATGCAAAAGGAATGAGCTGCCACGTAGATTAAGTCAGAGATGAGTGAAATCCAGGAGACCAGAATGATAGTCCTGAGCTGATGCAGCTGGTGCTACTCATCAGCAGTGCTGCAGTACCTTCAAATTTTCAAAACAAAAATACACCTGTTGATAAACAATTATTTTTATCATTATTATTGTCACAAATATTGAGTAATTCTTTTGACTGTTGCATCAGTTACACATCTGGTGCTCCCAAAGTCATATGGAGCAATATTCAAGAGAGAACAATTGTGAAAAAAAAAACACATGATACTGGGCTGTGTTGCCAAACAGCCTTATGTAAATGTTGCACCCCCAATTAAGAGGCAAGTTTTCAGCTTGCTGTCACCTCATCTCATTGTACTTATACAAGGTAAACTGGAGCTGCTATTGTTGACAGTTGGTCTTTAAGATGTTATAAGCGATTAAAATATAATTTATTCATGGGTTGCTGGCAGCTGCGGTTGCCATTACTATGGCAACAGTGCAACCTCCTCTCTAACCTTTTTCTTTTCATGTCTGTCACAGTCTTTTCAAAGATCTGGAATTATTTTTCTGATCATTATTCCCTGAACAAGACAGGTAAACACTGGCCAGCTTTGAAGCAGGTGCCACATGAAAGGTGGTGGCATCAGCGAATGCTTCCAACTAAGTTAATTAACACATATGTTAACCAGTTGATCAGTGCTTTTTATACATGACAGTTTCATGGTTAAAGACACTTATGCATTTAATGATATGTGCTGCTTATGTGACATAATAAATAGTTCAGTTCAAAAGTTCATTGGTTATAATTTTACTTTTTCAGTTTCCTCTGTGTATAACGCAAGTGAAACCAAAAGATAATAAGCCTCAAGACGAATTCTGAAACATTTTTGCAGGTGCTTAAACAGAACAAACAGGCAGTTGCAACCCATCCTTCAGGACTTTTGAGTTATGTTCTACTAGCATTTTCTTTCAAAATGACAGAGTAATATGTTCAGGAGACAGCAGATTGCAGTGCTTGGCTGAGATTATCAGGTTGTCAGATTTCAGATCAAATGGTGAGGGGCTAGAGCCCATAGATGAGATGCAAGGGCTGTACCCCATTGTCTGGGGGCAGGGATAGGGGACAAGTATGACATAATCATTGCTTACAAGATGGCTGAGGGCATGGGGAACTTTGCAAACACTAATTCCTGGTTTCACAAGCTCAGTATTATTATAATGAAAGAAGGAAGACTAAAGTATAAAGGCAGCTAGGTGGTGACAGTTAACTAAGTTGCATGATGAATCCTTTTGGACAGGGCTATATTATTATGTATATGCCTGTACCTTTTATCTCATTGTTATTGGGAAATGGAATGATGTTGCTAAGATGACTGCAGTGCCTAGTACTTGTGGTTTGCTTTTATGAGATTCTTGGTTTTGATGTTGGTGACAAATACAGAAGAGTCCAAATTAAGGATGGAAAAACTAAAGCCCCATTTGGAGAGAAGGTCATTTAAAATGTTTAATTTCATTCTGATATTAAAGTGACTGTTCTCAGGACTATCATAAATGTGCACAGGTCTCAAAATCCAAATGCATTTAAGTTTGATTTTTTTTTTTGTTAATGCAGGTTAAGTACTGATACAAGTTTCTGGAATTTCTGAAGTCCAAAATGTGGCATTTTGAGGGACTCCGAAGGGATGGCTGGCTTCTGGGGTTATTTTTGCTGTTACATTGTGCATGCCTTCAGTAACAAACTTACATGTATGCATGATCTCACAGTGTGCATGACACATTAGTTTTCTGCTCTGCACCTTCATTGTAGTCAAGTCAGTCCCAAAATACTGATCACGAACTAACAAAGCAGCTCCAAGTAAAATATAGATTTAAGTAAGAAGAAGTAATGTATGCTTTTGTTTTCCTCCCTCCCCAGCCTCTGCAGGACCCTGCACAGATAGCTCCTCTAAAATAGCCCATTTCTACTGCACGGGTGGGAGGCAGGCTTCTCCAGGCTAGGTGAGACCCCAATGTCTCATTTGCTCCTGCATAGGAAGCTTGACTCCATCCATACCTTTCAACTTCCGAGTATTCAAATTCGAAATACTGCCCTTTCACAATCATAATAGAGGGTCAGAAAGAACAGCACTTTCTTATTTTTTTATGCCAGAAGGTATTTACACACTAGAACATATATAGTTTGTGGTAGTGAATCTTTGTATAGGCTTAGTTTATGCATTTAATAAACTATATGCTCATAAACAGGTCTGACTTTATGAAGAACATTATAAATCTAAGAGGAGCAAGGCTAAAATTGTGGGCCAAAATCATAGTACTAGCCATAAATCATAGCAGTTGAGAGGTATGGGCCCATCCAGTCCTTGTGCAATATGAGTCAGATAATAGGGAGCTGACCAGCCTTCAGGTCCCGCAGAGTGACCTACTCTTCCTTCCCATTGGGCAGCTTGCTAACTCACAATAACTGTCTGAGTAGGGGACAGATGTATGTGATACTACACATGCCCATCTCTTCTAATTTAGTGGTGTGCATGTATTACTAGCAGTATCAGCTTACCCACCCTCTACCTGTGTTGATCACCTATCTCAGGGGTCTGCAACCTTCACTATCAAAAGAGCCATTTTGGCCTTTCTCCTACCAAATAAAATTCATCTGGAGCCACAAAACATATTTGATCTGTAAAATGAAGATAACACAGCGTATTAAGTTTTATATATGGTTATTATACTATATATAAAAGAAAGTTTGTAAGAGCAATATTTAAAATGCGTCCCTATTTTTGTTCCTTTGTTGAGATTTTTATTGGCATTGCTAGATTGCTGACAGTGTGTGTGTGTGTGTGTGTGTGTGTGTGTGTGTGTGTGTGTGTGTGTGTGTGTGTGTGTGTGTGTGTGTGTGTGTGAGAGAGAGATACCTTTCATCATCTTAGAGCAAGAAATCTGGACAAAGCCATAAATAATGGGGGAGACAAAGGCCCAAAAATAGGGACACATTTTAAATATTGCTATTACAAAATTAGAAGGCTGATAAAACAGGATCTGAAGTAGGGAGTTCATTTGTCAGCAACCTGTGGGTCATGGATCCGATATCGGATCCGAGCCGGCAACTTGTTTCAAGCTAATGGATCCGAGCTCCTAGCTCCTCCCTTCACCCATAATCCCTTGCTAACCCTCCATGACCCCAGATCTAGTTTGCCACGCTTATGGATAGCTGGATCCCCTTGAGCTCAGCAAGTGAATTATCAGATAAGTGTATTTTTTCTGTCAAACTTTCCTTTTTTGTTTCAAAAAATAACGCGTGTAAGTGTTAGGTACCCTTTAGTACAAAAATATATTTCTTTAATTAGTTTTTTTCCCTCCCTTCGTTTGGTCGTTGGTGAGTGAGTGTGTGTGTGTGTTGTGTTTTTGGGGCCTGTGTGTTTGTGTAGTTCTACCTTTTACTTTTAAGCATGGCTGAGGCCCCAAAAGCCATTTTTTCAAAATGTACCGAGTGTGGCCATAAGCTCTCCCCGGCTGATGGCCACACTCGGTGCGTTCGGTGCCTTGGGGTTGTACACCTCTCCTCAGGCTGTACCATTTGTGCAGCGTTCAACCCCAGGGCACTGAAAGAGCGGAGGTCGAAGCTGGTCTTGGCGGGACTTTTACCCCCGGACTCAGCTCCGGCCTCCGCTGCTCCCGTGGCTCCACCACAGCCTGTGGTTGCTGCTATTCCTGCCCCCCTTCCTCCATCCGGGACTCAAACTCCCGCCAAAGCGTCGGAGGACAGGGAGACCAGGAGGGAGAAGCACCACAAGCGGCGGGCCGAGACCTCCGTTTCGGCCCCGCCAGCTAAGCGGGCTTTTCCCTCCACTGCTTCTAGGTCTCCTCCTTCTCGGCTCCGATCCCCTTGTTTCTCCCCGGGGCCCAAGGAGGAGGAGGCCTGATCTCCATCGAGGTCATCGAGGTGGCATTCCAGGCCTGCCTCGGTGACCTCTTCGAGATCTACTTTTAGTATGTCCGATGCAGACTTAGACCGGATGATGCGAAGGTTCATCCAGGCCCAGCTGCAAATGGGAGTGCTCTTGCCTCCCCCCCCTTTGGGGGGGAGCTCGACACCTTTTTTCCACCCTATTGCTCCTTCTCCGACCCGCTACCCGGGTTCGGAGCATTCAGAGCCGAGCAGCGTTGGAGCCGGGGGTGGGTCGGCGCCGACAGTACTCGGTACTTTGGATCCGACCCTGCCCTAGAGCCTGTCGGATCCGACCTCTTGGAGCCGTGGCCCGAGCTTTGGATCCGAGGGATTCAGTGTGCCTTCGGCTCTGTCCAGGTCGGAGCGTACTGGTCCTTCGGATCCAATGGTCTCTGTGCCGGTTCTGATCCCTTCATCGAATCCGAGTGGGAGCCAACTTTCGGATCCAAGAGAGAGTGGTTCTCCCTCGGCCTTCGATGTTGTGGAAAGGGCTCTGTTGAGAGCATCTGGACCCCCAGTCCTTGTTTCGGCTCCTCCCTGCACTCCCTCTCTGCTGGGCCAGGCTTCCATCACCCGGCCAAAGGGACAGCCTGCTTCATTGTCACAGATGGTCCCATTGGAACAAGATGTTGCTGGCGAGGCCTCCTCGGACAGCCCCCCCCCCGAGGAAGTGCCCCACAAGCATAAGTGCAAGAGGAGGCACGTGGACTCCCCTGAGTCCTTAACTGAGGACACGGACTTGGAAGAAGGGGAAGGCTCCCCAAGATCGCCCCCTGAGGATGTCTCCTTTGGAGACATCATGGAGATGCTGAGGATCAGAGGTGGGTGGTCTGCCCCCAAGCCTTCCTCCGACGAGTCCGTGTTTCTGGAGGCATTCGAACCAGGCCCGTCTACCTCTTGGGTGTCCCCTCCGGCTGACCCCCTGGTGGACCTCATTACCACCAGGGCGTGGAAGGATCCAGACACCGTGGAGTCAATACCAAAACGCCTGGACAAAATACTTAGCCCTCCCCCCTTAGACCGATCACACTGGAGTAAGGGCCCCCCCGTAGATGCCATGTTGACGGTGGCAGCCACGAAGAGGGAATTGGCTCAGGAGAGCCCCTCAGTCCATCCACCGAGCAAGGAGTCCCGCTCGATGGACCGCTTAGGAAAGCGAGTTTTTAGTTCAGCGACCTTCTCGGTAAGGTCTCTGATCTATATGGCACATGTCATCAGGATGCAGCGGGATCTTATCAAAGAATACGCTGCCTCCCCTCCTGAGTCCATGTCGGTGGATGACAAGCAATTGTACTCCACCCGAATGGCCACTCTGAGATCAATTTCTAATACCTCTATGCGGCTATTGTCCCACGCCACAGAGGGAGCCGCTAGGGCTAGTGGAGCAGGCCTAGTCATGAGACGTCAGGCCTGGCTCCGTCATTGTGACTTTGCGGAGCCTTTTAAAGCATCCTTTGCGAACGCCCCTTTCGATGGTTCTGCCCTGTTGGCAAAACGGTTCGTGAGACACTTGTCCAGAGCGAGAAGGACGGGAAGACGTTGTCTGCCGTCGGATTCCGCTTCTCTGCTCCCCAGCGGTCCTTTTTGAAGAACCAAAAGGGTCAGAAGAAGATGTGGTTCCGGAAATCGCAACATTCCCAACCCACTCCGGACAACCAGTCCTACTGTGGCAGAGGAGGACAGGGAGGATACCGCCCCAGGGGCAGAGGGGCTCCGAGGAACTTTGGGTCCAGAGAACCTTCCTCTGAGCGGCCCGCGCAGCAGCCCTGAACGGTTGCCCGGCTGCTCCACTCTGGAGGCAGTCGGGGGGCGCTTCTCGGAGCACCTAGCAGCATGGGAGTCCATCACTACAGACCGCTGGGTGCTTCGCATTATATCCAGAGGGTACAAAATACCATTACTCCATGTCCCCAAACTCAAAAACCTCCCCGATGTACCACCCGATCAGAGGGAGGCCGCAGCTGCAGAAATTCAGCAGCTGCTCAGAAAAAGAGCCATCCAGCCCGTCCCCCAAGACCAGCTCGGATTAGGGTTCTACTCCAGGTTCTTTTTGGTGCCAAAAAAGACGGGGGACTTGAGACCGATTCTAGACCTTTCCCGCTTGAACCTGTCAGTAACCAAGGAAAAATTCCGAATGGTCACCCTTCAATCTATTCTTCCCCTTTTAAGGGAAAACCATTGGATGTGCTCTATAGACCTCAAGGATGCGTACTACCACATTCTAATGGACAGACGATCCAGGAGGTTCCTCCGCTTCCGGCTGGGAGCCAGTCACTATCAGTTCAGGGTTCCTTCCCTTTGGCCTCACCACAGCCCCCAGGGTGTTCACCAAGGTATTAGCAGTGATTGCGGCCCACCTGAGACTCCAGGGAATACAGGTCTTTCCATACCTGGACGACTGGCTCCTGACAGCTTCAACAAGGCATCTACTTTGCTCAGCCAGAGATTTCTTTCTCTGCCTAGCCCCACAGTTAGGCATTACCATCAATGTCGACAAATCCCTTCTGGCCCCAACACAAGTCATAGAATTCATAGGTGCTAGAATAAACACCAGAGAGCTACGAGCCTTCCTAACCGCTGAGAGAATACGGAATTTGCAACTCCATGTGCGGGCTATCCTCCAATCAGAGACTTCTCCAGCGGAATTGGTCTTGAGGGCACTAGGCTCCATGGCGGCAGCGATTACGCTTCTTCCATGCGCCCGTCTGAACATGTGGGTACTGCAATGGACATGTCTAGTGCAATGGTCCTTTCTATCCCTTCCTCTTCACCACCCCATTACTATCAGCAAGGCTTGCAGGAGGGCTCTATTATGGTGGCTCCAAGCCTCGGACCTCCATACGGGCCGTTCCTTCTGCACCTCTCCCCCTCTCGCCACTGTGACCACGGATGCCTCCCGCCTCGGGTGGGGGGGGCATTATTCAGGCAGGACAGTCCAAGGCACGTGGAACGACACAGAGACCTCCCTGCATATCAACGTTCTGGAGATGAGAGCGGTGCTGTTCGCGTTGTAAGCACTTCAGGATCTCCTCCCCATAGGAACGATTGCGATTCAGTCAGACAACATGTCGGTTGTCTGGTACATCAACAAACACTGGGGAACCAGATCTTACCCCCTATGCCACGAAGCCATGAGAGTATGGGAATGGGCAATCTCCACCAACCGCTTTCTCATTGCAACGCACATTCCGGGACGGACAAACATCCTAGCGGACAAGCTCAGTCGCACCCTTCTTACCCCGTACGAGTGGTCTCTCAATCCACTAGTAGCGAAGCAGATATTCACAATCTGGGGGCAACCCTGCTGCGATCTTTTTGCGTCTCCATCAAACACCAAATGCGACAATTTCTTCGCTCTAATCCCCCCTCCAGGGGAAACTCCAAGAGACGCTCTGGTGCATGCTTGGCCACCCGGTCTACTTTATGCCTCTCCTCCGCTACCCCTGATGCTGCAACTCTTACAGAAAGCCTCACGGTTGAGGAGCAGGATGATCCTCATTGCCCCTTTCTGGCCTCGGCAAATTTGGTTCCCTTACCTGTGGTCTCACCTTGTTAATCCTCCTTGGATTCTAGATCCCACTCCGGATCTCATCTCCCATCCATCGAACTTACCGACCCCAAACCTGGGCAATCTGAAACTGACAGCTTGGTTGCTCCAGTTCCACTCCTAGTTAGGACTCCCGGTATCTCTTCACCAGTCAAAGCCATCCTTGTGGCAGCGCATAAGCCTTCCACCAGGAAAGTGTACCGCAGTAAATGGAAACGTTTTTCCATCTGGGTGGAGCATCATGATCTAGATCCCTTTATGGCTCCTCTTCCATCTATACTAGACTTCCTAACTGAGCTCTTTCAGGAAGGCGCTAGTTGTTTAACTGTCAAAGTGCAATTGGCAGCCATATCACATTAACATGTGGGACATGATACAGGGCCTCTGATGTCGGCCAAGTTGTGTAAAACCTTTCTCAAGGGCACCTTCTTACTTAGACCCCCTATAAAGGAAGCCGTGCCACCATGGGATCTTGCACTAGTTCTTCAAGCCTTGACTGCTCCACCTTTTGAACCCGCTGCTTCAGTAGATCTCAAATTCCTGTCTTGGAAAACAGCATTCCTTGTAGCCATCACTTCAGCAAAGAGAGTTTCGGAACTTCAAGCTCTTTCTGTGAAGCCTCCTTATTTGATCTTTCACCCAGACAGAGTGTACCTAAAGATCAATCCCTCTTTTCTTCCCAAGATAGCGTCAGAAACCAACATAAATCATTCCATAAATTTACCGGTTTTCTTCCCTAAATATCAGAATAAGGGAGAGTACAAGCTGCACTCATTAGATGTTCATAGGCAGCTTCGTTTTTATACTCATAGAACAGCTGGCCATAGGCAATCCGACCAGCTGTTCGTTTCCTTTGCCAAATTTAATTTGGGGAAAGCAATTTCAGAAGTATCTTTATCACGCTGGATTTCTCAATGTATCCTATTGGCGTATCAAGTCTCTGGGAGACCCGCACCAGAAGGAGTTCGTGGTCATTCCACCCGCTCCATTTCTACTTCTGCGGCCTTCAAGTCTAGAGTTCCATTGGATGATATTTGTTCGGCAGCCACTTGGGCTTCATCTCATACCTTTATTAACCACTACAAACTGGATGTGATTTCTAGAGGGAGAGCATCCTTTGGCTTTGCGGTGCTTCGCAGTATCCTTCCATGATGGCCACCCAAGGTGCAGGTAGCTGGGGACTCTGTCCCACAGGTTGCTGACAAATGAACTCCCTACTTCAGATTTAGAAGTTATGTACTCACCATAATGTTCCATCTGAATAGGTAGCTTCATTTGTCTGCAACCATCCCTTCCTCCTTCCCCCTGGCCTTCTTCGGATCTATTTGTAGTTGGATACCCATTTTTTTTTTTGGGTATATATTGAGGGGCAAACTCGATCTGAGGTCATGGAGGGTTAGCAGGGGATTATGGGTGAAGGGAGGAGCTAGGAGCTCGGCTCCATTAGCTTGAAACAAGTTGCCGGCTCGGATCCGATATCGGATCCAAGACCCACAGATTGCAGACAAATGAAGCTACCTACTCAGATGGAACGTTATGGTGAGTACATAACTTCTAATTTTGCATTAGCATGAATTTTCTGAAGTGTATGAAGTCTGCAGCTCAAAAATCTGTCTATATTTTCTCACAAAACAATAAAACAGCTTGACAACACCAAAAGATTTATTACAAACATTGAAGAAGGATTGTTATCTGAAAGCTTTGTATTTCTTTTTTAATAAATCTTTTGGCGTTGTCAAGCCATTTTATAGTTTTGTTATTGGTTTTAGCTTGTGAACGCCTAGCTTTACCATGTCTCTCAGTTATTTTTTCTTATATTTTCTGACCTCAGCTCTAAATAATTTGCCAATGACTTGCCAGAAAAAAACACAATTTTATGAGAAACAGATGAAAAATATGAGGAAAAATCAGGACATTTTGTGAAAATCTATACAGTTGAGAGGTAGCTGTGTGTGTGTGTGTGTGTGTGTGTGTGTGTGTGTGTGTGTGTGTGTGTGTGTGTGTGTGTGTGTGTGTCCACACACGTATGTTAACAGAAACAGTGTTAGTCGAGCAAGTTTATAAGAGCAATATTTAAAATCTGTCCCTATTTTACTTCCCCTTTTAATTGTGGCTGTGTCCAGATTTCTTGTGGTTAAGAGTTTCAGAGGTATGGTGGAGAGTTACAGAAACCTGCAGGGTATCAGTCCACGCCAATAAATTTCAAAACCGTTTATTGAAATTTATTGGCGTGGACTGATACTCTGCTGGTTCTACTGTTTCCATTTGTGTTTGATTTCTCTGTGGTTCTTAGTTTGTGGAGTTACAGAAACCTTTCAGGAGATGCTGATGCTGCCAAAGTATTGCTCGATCGCTCTCAGTGTGTGTGTGGAATGCATGCTAAAAGAAACCATGTTATTCTAGCAAGTTTATAAGAACAATATTTAAAATCCATCACTCAATCGCTGTCATTGTGTGTGTGTGTGTGTGTGTGTGTGTGTGTGTGTGTGTGTGTGTGTGTGTGTGTATGTGTGATGCTGCAGAGTGGCCATTATTTTTCAAAGCTACAGGGAGCCACTGGAGAGGGGTGGAAGAGCCTAATGTGGCTGCAGACCTCTGGCCTAGAGGGTTTCTCTGTATAAGTGAGTCACATATCTTTGAATTAATTACTGATCAATACCTGTGTTGTTTGGCTTCTGCTACATACCTACAATCAACTGCATTACTAGCTGAGTTAAGTACAAGCTTGAAGTGATAAAGATTGTACTGCATTTCATTTTTCTATTTAATTGTTTAATTTAATATTGTGTCTGTCTCTCTCTGTAGTTATTTATTTTCCTGTTTAATTGTTTCATAGAATACTGTGGTCTCTCTCTGCAGTTAGTGGGGGCTATTGTGTTTCACTTAATTGTTATTCGGTGTTAAACTATTAGCCTAGAGGGTTTCTCTGTACTTATAAGTGAGTCACATATCTTTGAATTAATTACTGATCAATACCTGTGTTGTTTGGCTTCTGCTACATACCTACAATCAACTGCATTACTAGCTGAGTTAAGTACAAACTTTCAGTGTTAAAGATTGTACTGCATTTCATTTTTCTATTTAATTGTTTAATTTAATATTGTGTCTGTCTCTCTCTGTAGTTATTTATTTTTCTATTTAATTGTTTCATAGAATACTGTGGTCTCTCTCTGTCTCTGCAGTAAGTGCGGGCTATTGTGTTTCACTTCATTGATATTCAGTGTTAAACTCTTAACCTAGAGGGTTTCTCTGTACTTATAAGTGAGCCACATATCTTTGAATTTATTACTGCTCAATACCTGTGTTGTTTGGCTTCTGCTACATACCTACAATCAACTGCATTACTAGCTGAGTTAAGTACAAGCTTGCAGTGTTAAAGATTGCACTGCATTTCATTTTTCTGTCTATTTAATTGTTTCATTGAATATTGTGTCAGTGTCTCTCTGTAGTTATTTATCTTTCTATTTAATTGTTTCATGGAATACTGTGGTCTCTCTCTACCTCTGCAGTTAGTTTCCTGCCCCCCCCTACCTGTTCTTGTTTTGATATTAATCTTGCTGGCTTTGGAATTGCCCTCCCCTCCTGTAAATTTGTGTTTGAACATTCCTCCTGGGTCTATCTCATTTGCTCACTCAACCGAGTACAGTGAGATCATATTTTGACTTCAGACACTCCTACCAGTCCCATCTGTTCAGCTCTATCCCAGCTCTTTTCCAGTCTAGTGTCACTATCTCACTCTACCTAACACAGAGAGAACATTTGTGAAGGGCAAGCCACTTAGGTCCTTAATTTTGATTTATCTTCTGTCTCTCCTTTCTCCCTTTCCACTTTCCAAAAATTTTTTTTTCTAAGCTTGTTTCCTGCCTTTCCTGTAACTAGTCTAGTCCAGATACATATTTGCTGTATCCAGGACTGTTTGTAAGCTTCTGAGCACCCCAAGCCTTTCTGTGTTAGAGGGAAGCCTTCTAGCTTATCAGTGGGAGTGGTAAGTACTAGGTAGCCTATCTACCACAAGAGTGGGTTCTGGCCCAGAAATTGTAGTTCATTGGCTGTTTGAGCAGTTTTTCCATTTCTTTCAACCTTCTTGTTTAAAAGCTTGTGTTTGCGCTTGTTTCACTCCTTTCCTGTAACTAGTCTAGTCCAGATACAGATTTGCTCTATCCAGGACTGCTTGTAAGCTTCTGAGCCCCCCAAGCCTTTCTGTGTTGGAGGGAAGCCTTCTAGCTTATCAGTGGGAATGGTAAGCACTAGGTAGCCTGTCTACCACAAGAATGGTTTCTGTCCCAGAAATTGTAGTTTATTGGCCATTTGGGCAGTTTTTCCATCTCTACCAACTTTCTGGTTTAATAACCCGCATCTGTGCTCATTTCCCACCTTTCCTGTAACTAGTCTAGTCTAGATACAGATTTGCTGTATCCGGGACTGTTTGTAAGCTTCTGAGCCCCCCAAGCCTTTCTATGTTGGATGGAAGCATTCTAGCTTATCAGTGGGAGTGATAAGCACTAGGTAGCCTATCTACCACAAGATCCAGGTACATATTCTTAGTTTTAGCACTTGAATTTGCTTATTCGTGCTCAGCACTTGTTCAGAACTTGTTGTTAGCACTAAATAAGCTACAAATTACTACAGCACTCAGACTTCCTCTTTACCTAGAGGAAAACAGTTTTTGTACTTACTTTCCTCACTTGCTTAGAGAAAAACAGCTCTTATACTCACTTTCCTCACTTGTCTAGAGGAAAGTAGTTTTTTATTCAGGCATGTCCAAGGGCCAGCTCACAGTGTTCTCTCCTGTCTATCTGATTAATCTGGGCATCTTGGGGCAAGGTAGCAATTGCCTCATGTACACAGACAACCCTCTCCTCCTACCACCCAACACCACAACCTGTAAGAGATGCACTTATCTAGCCAAACTGGAGGTGAAACCCTCTCCAACCAAGACTGAACTTGACAGTCAAGAGGAGAAGGTAAACACTTGCACTATACCACAGTCATCACATAGTCCCACTAAACCTTCACCACCAAAATCCACACATAGAAACACAAAAACATTCACGGAGGCTCTCAATAATAATCTTCTCAAGCAACAGAGACCTCCAAAGCAGAAACGCAAGCAATTTCCACCCTCCCCAACACAACCCAAATGACACACAGCCCACAGACTCATTGTGCCACTCAACCACAGTCCATAAGGCAAAACAACGTACCCAACACACTTGTCATAGGTGACACTGTAGTCAAGCACACTGATGTCCCACTCACCAGGCTAAACAAGGAGAAGGTTACTGTCAGTTGCCTGTCGGGTACCAGGATCCGCCACATAACCCACACACTCAGGTAACTCCACAACAAGTACAAATATGACTCTATCACTGTCCATGTTGGTGTGAATGACCTGAGATGTACCTCCCTGGACTACATGAAAAAAGACATGGAAGAGCTCTCCGATCTTGTAGCCCAGGCAGGTATGACTCTAGCCCTGAGTAGCATCCTGCCATCATCCAGAATGACACTGCAGTACAAGGACAAAATGATTGACTTCAACAATTGGCTAAGCTTCTGGTGTCATTCTAAGGGGATCCGGTATCTGTCTGCCTGGGATGACATGGTCAACAGACCACGATGCTTTGCCGGAGATGGCCTGCATCTGTCACACCTGGGATTCCGAATACTGGCTAACGCTCTTGCTGCTCCTATAGTGCCTTATTTAGGCAAGGTTCAAGTGACAAATTCACCACCATAACAGGAACAGCCAAGCAAAAAACTGAGGGTAATGCTAATGAATGCTAGAAGTCTAAATCTCAAAATGCACTGCCTCGAGGCACTCCTTAAAATGGAGAACATCAGTATCTGTGTAGTGACTGAGACCTGGTTCAAAGCTCCAGAGAGCACCCCTGCATTACCAGGCTATAACTCATACCACACTTTTCGGCCATCTAACCTGGACTGGAACACCACAGGTGGAGATGTGTCCATATTCATTAAGGATATCCACACCTCCAGGCTAGTTGCTCAGCATAATGCATCTGAGGTTATCCAAGTGCAATTAACTCTGGGCAAAACTGCAATCCAAATTGTAGCTTGCTAGAGATCCTCCACCATGCCCCAGGATTCCCACTCCTCTTTTCTTGATATACTGGAAAATATTAGGGTTCAACCAAACACCCTAATAATGGGCGATTCCAACTACCTCACCATTAACTGGAAAAACTACTCATGTACCAACTCCTTCACTCAACGCTTTCTGGAATTCATAAATTCCAATGCCCTGGATCAACTTATCCACACCCCCACCAGGGGCAACAATATCCTAGACCTAGTCATTACCAACATGAGTGACCGGTGTTCCACACCTGAAGTCAACTCCTCATTGGTCAGATCCGACCATAAGCTAATCACCCTAGATATCCACATCCCGCCCCCACCCCCCATTAAGGAAATCACGGTAAAAAATTTCTCCAAAGCCAACTTCATGCTTCTTAAGACAGAAGTGGCGAACTTCATGACACTCATGCAGAGGGACAATACAGTTATGACTGCTGAATCCTACAGAGATGCACTGTATAAGCACTTACACAAGTGCATGGATCGTGCTATCCCAAACAGAACCAAGACGCTATCCTCCAAAAAAAGGAAGCCAAACTGGTGGTCCCCTGCCATAAACAAACTCTACAACAGAAGGAAGAAACTGTTACAAAAGAGAATAAAATCCCATGAGTGGAGGAGTTCCCTGGTCAGCCTCAGTAAGAAGCTGAGATCCCTTATAAGATTCTCCAAAGCTAGCTATGAAAACAAAATCGCCACTGATTCTAGGGACAACCACAAAGCATTCTATAGCTATGTCAAGAATCTCAATGGCAACACCCAGATTTGCTCTGAGTTACAGCAGAACAGCATGAAAATTACAGAACCAACTGATATTGCCAATGTCCTGGCAGATAGGTTCATTGCTAACTTTACCCCCCTATAGGTTCATTGCTAACTTTACCCCCCCTCACCTCCTAAAGGGCACATATCTATACAGGAAGAATGCAGAATCCCTGTAATCACAACTATGCAGGTAAAAGCTGCACTCTCTAAAGCCAAAAACACAGCATCCATGGAACCAGGCAACATCCCAGGCTGCGTTTTACATGAACTTCAGAAAGAACTGGCTCCCCACCTAAGCACCGTGTTCAATCATAGTCTCACATCAGGCTTTGTGCCCTCTGAATGGCGCACAGCAACAGTTATCCCACTCCACAAAGGGGGAGCCACTACTGAGCCTGAGAACTATCACCCTATTAGCCTGATGAGCCTGGTCTGTAAGGCCATGGAACGTATCATCATGGAACTCATAAACAAAGACATTGGTAGCCTCCAAACTCTGGACCCCACCCAGTTCAGGTTTGTGAAAGGCAGATCATGCCTCCTGAACCTGACTGACTTCTTTGAGGAAGTCACCAAAGCTGTAGACGTGGGTAAGGTGGTTCACACAGCCTATCCTGACCTCGCCAAGGCTTTCAACACCATCCCCCATTCTGGAATTATAGTTAAACTCACTAAATTAGGTATAAATCCTTATGTATCAAGATGGGTTGCCAATTGGCTCACTGACAGAACCCACACTGTAAAAGTTGCATGCTCCAAATCTGACTTCAAAGCAGTGACAAGTGGAGTACCACAGGGTTCAGTCCTGGGACCTCTCCTGTTTGGTATCTACTTCTCTGAAGTACAGGCTAACACAGAAGGCCTTTGGTTAACAAAGTTTGCAGATGACTGCAAACTAGGACCCATAGTTGAGTCCCCAAATGATGTGGACAGCTTACAGAAGGACCTCACTGAGACAGGTGCCTGGTATCAGAGCCATGGCCTTAAGCTCAATGCCAAAAAGTGCATTGTCATCCCCTTTGGTAAAAACTCTGTACCCATGAACTACCACATAGGCGGCAGTCTACTTAATGTCGAATGTGTGATAAGAGACCAGGAGACCCATGTGGACACTAGTCTCTCCTTTGATAATCACATTGCTACAGTAGTCAGGAAATCCTTCTACGTGGCACATCTCATCACAAAAGGGTTCTCATCTAGGAAAAAAGAAGTCATTGTTCCCCTCTACTCAACACTCATTAGACCCATTATAGAGTGCAACACCCCTTTTGGAATGTACCTCACAAGACATCTACAACAACTGGAAAGGCCACAGAAATACCTCACAAAGAGGATTACCGGCCTCAAACAGATGCCCTACGCAGACCATCTCAAAAAACTCCAGCTTTACTATGTCGTATATCACCTACTCAGAGGTCATCTCTGCCTAACATATAAAGCTATGTCAAACCCAGAGCTGTTGGACATGCTACACCTAAAGAAATCCCAATCCCTCCGAGCTACACGCTCTAGAGACCTAAACCTTGTTACCACAATAAACAGAACATGCTGGAGGGATAGATTCCTGTCCCAGAGACTTCCCATGCTCTGGAACAAACTACCCATCTATGTCAAGCAAAGTTTCTCATTAGCAGTCTTCATGAAAAATCTTGATAAGTGGATGGGAAATAGGAAATACACCCCAGGGATCACTTCTGTGTCTCTGCTCGACAGTGGCACAGGAAAATAACTTTCTTGGGTGGCGTAAGCCAGGGAACCTTGTTGGCTAGGCTTACTTAGGCCCTTGGGCCAATAGTCTAGTACCTACTTATGAATCTATGAGACAGTATCCAGAAAAAAATGTTCCATAACCTATAATGTCACTGCCACCTGTACCTATCTTTGCAAATACCATTAGCCTTTCTGAACTTTTAATCTTTATCTAAAATATTCCTGTACCACACTCTCATGTCCCATAACCCGTATTTAACATCACTTTTCAAAAGTTTTGATTTCTATTTTTGCCTTCATTCATAATGTAAAGTGCTTCTCTCTTCTCTGTATTCTTTACATCCCTTGTGTGTGACAGTTTTTGGATGAACTAAACAGCAATAACTGTTGTAATTTTGAAGGTTGTCTCTCATTTATAGAAACTACCCACATAAAATTCAAAGAACTTAAAAACACCATAGGATTAACCATATTTCAACCCCTATTCTTTTCATCACTGTACAATATCCTTATCTTTATATACCTCAGTCTAGATCTTCAGATTATGAAAAACACCAAACCAATCTGGTTTCTAACTGTTCTAAAAATGTAAAAACATTTCAAACATACCTCAATTTTCCCAACATCACATACAGATTCAGATAGCAGCTCACCATTTATTGTATTGGAATCCAGCCAAATAACCCATCCTCCAGTCCAACAGACATCCTCATCCCTAATTTTATCTACATAATAAATGTTGGCACACTTATAAAGTAGCATGGTTTGAATGAGTCTCTCAATAACTGCAATTGTCCAGACTGTAACATCACTCAATATTCCATAGAAACTCCATATATTTGTATATTATAACCAGTCCAAAATGTCTCACAAACACGTTCCATAAAATATCTTTGTAGAACAAACAAAGCAGCCTAATTTTTAAACAGACTTAAAAAGGTTCATTACCCAAATGTATAATTACCCTTATCTGAAGGGTCTACACCTCCAGCAGTTGTAGCACTTTAGTCAAGAATAAATGTCTACCCTTAGTTACAACAGTTATATAATGAAATTTAAGAAAATATCTTTGAGGTTCCCAAACCACTGGTCTGAATCTACCTTGGTGAACCACATCAGCAAATGAAGCTGAACTCCTCTTTGCTGTGCTTATCTGTATGTCACATAGTCAAAGATTCAGACCTTTCCTTTGTCTCCAACAGAGGCAATCAACAAATTACAAAATTTGCCCCTGCATGCCTCTCTGAATCACTGCATACTACTTCCTGTTCTGCATTCATGATAGTCCATCACTCCAAGGAACAGTCATTTTCATGAACTGATACGTTTGTGAGTTAAACCAACTGCAATTTGTCAAACCACCATTGTAAAGCTTCACAATCATTATTAGCTCTGGTAAGATATCAGATAGCTCTTTATCAGCTACCACACAATGCTCCTCCATAGTGACTTCCTCCCAGCTGCCCTCATGGCAGGAATAGGAAATGCATCTGAAAATAGAAGAGGGAATTTTCCCAGTGACCTAGCCAAATTTCCCATTGTCAGTACAAGTACAACCGTAGATCTCCCTTGAAAAGAGGCCACTGGTATAATGGGACTAACCTGGTTAACAAATAAATACTGCAAATCTTCATTTCATGCATCTATATGTGTGTATTGTCCTTTCCAAGCAACACAAATGCATTGTAGCCAGAAGTGGGGCATGCATGGAAGCATGTCTGTAGCACTAGGCTAACATTGCAAGGATGCATGCAAGCTACCAAATGGTAAGGGAGAACAGTGTTAACTAAACAAAAATAAATAAATGAATAATAGATGTCTGCATGATGATCTCCCACAGTCAACATTCACCGGGGGTGGGGGTGGGGGGGTCAGGTTAAGTAATTGGAAAACCGATGTTGGCAGATAACAAGTGGAAAACAAACACAGGAAAATATTTTTTTCTTTCAGCAGGAAATGTGATGCCTGTACAAGCAGCTTTTTATTTGTTTATTTTTTTGTTTCTTATTTTTCCTTTGTAGACCAAGTTGTGGCCTCTTTTCATGAGTGACCTAAAGTGGTATTTATATTACTAGAGGAAATTTAGGCTGCGCATTTCCCCTGCTCTTTTTTTGATAAGTGCCATGGGATTTTTTTACAGCCACCTGAGCTACCACCAATTCAAGCAGATGAGACCTTAGTTTACTGGCTCATCCAAAGGATGACACTCAGAAGTGCAGCATCTCCTTTATACTACAGTGCTAATAATCCAACTATCGGGTGTGGGACTAGAACCTACAGACATCTATACTAAAGGTAACTGTGCTACCTGTTATCCCCTGACACACACCAGTTATATTATTGTAGATAAAACAAAACCCTGCAAAGATATCTTAAGGCATATTCAATCAGAACTGTCTCTATATCTGTAGCTTTCTTCTATAGTACTTTTAACAATATTTATGTAGCTGCTACCTGGCCACTATAAAACACCTTTACAATGCATTACAAGTTGGATGCAACCTCTAGGGTGAAGTCTACCTTTGAGCCAAAGTTATCAATGGAATATTCCCTTAAGATAACTGCCTAAGAGAAATGAGCTAGAGACTCTGTCCTATTGTTTTTGCAGTTGAAGCAGTACAATACCCACTACGAGAGTTGTAGGCTATCATCATAGCACACTGCTTCTTTGAATACAGGCATGTGAAACATCTCATCCTTCTTCCCATTACCTTCTGCAGTGCATCGTGCTGGTTGTAGCCAGTGTTTTGTAGTGTCTCACGTGGTCCTAATGCCTGTGCAATTGGTCCTGTTGGTTCCTGCAAGCCAGAACTGTACTCACAGGTCCAGTGTTATGGTGAGTATCCATAACTTTTCTTTTAGTTCATTTTAAGTTACAAATTCTTTATTTTCAAATTGTATGAAATATGCCTCATTTTGAAATGTATCTCTGTATGTTTTTATTGTATACCAGACATTTATATTTGGATCTATTAGACTCACTCACACACACACATTCACTAACTCAGTCACATATATGTCACATGCCCAGCTATGAGCAATTTGGAAGAATGCCAGTTTACTTATGGTTTGTCTTGTGGGAAATTAAAGCAACCAGCAAAAAGTCACATGGACATTGGAAGGCATGCAAACACCATATAGAAGGTAGACTCAACCAGGAGCTGAACTGGGTGACCAAATGTATTTCTGGTGGCAGATTGAAGCTACCATTAGCATTATTGCCTCATGACACATTCTTCTAGTTCGATTATTGGGTGGTGTGCTTTCCCATTAGAATCTGTATATCTTCCCTGTGTCTGTGTGTATACACTCAGTGTGCTCCAGTTTCTTGTCAAATTGCAAATACATGCCATAGGTAAATTGTTGAACTTCTATATTACTCATAGGTCTGCATACTGTGTGTGTGTGTGTGTGTGTGTGTGTGTGTGTGTGTGTGATTTTTGTATGCTCAAGCTTTTCTTCCTGGACCTCCACTGAAAGTGGGCTTTGCCCACATGAATTTGCTAGGAAAGTTAACAAACTAATAAATAAACTCACACACTATGCATACAGATTTCTTGAAGTTATGCAGCAGTAAGTTCTATTATTTGGTAATAAACCCCTGGAACTGCCTGATAATATTTAGAGAACCATATATGTTGAAATCATCTTGCACATTAAGTATTACTTGAAGCTTCAAAGTTCTAAAGAAAAAAAGATGGTATAATCACTCCAAAACTTACTGCTGAAAAGGTCTTTGCCTTAGTAAATGGGGATAGCTATAGGTGGCAGAGATAAAATTGCCTGAGTGTTAATTGAATGAGATACAAGATGCTGAAGAACATAATGCTGAAGCTGTTCTCCATAGGAAATCACTGTCATTGCAACTTGAAGGTGTGTATGCCGACAGTGACTCCCTTGTTTTGGGAGATTTCTCCCCTCTTCAAGTTGGTGCGACCATGGAGTTGTTACATATGCTTTTGGGGTGTGCATGTTTGTGTGGAGGGGCTTGACCCCCCCCCCACACCATAGGAAGTGTAGAGGGCTTGCCCCTGCAAAAAAAAAAAAAAAAACACTTGCAGTTTTTTTCCCTTTTGTGTTTTGGGCATGTTTTTGGTATCTGCATTCTGGTGTTCATTGCTCTATAATAGAACCTAATAAATGCTACTCTGTCAGCCTGTAATGTGATATTTTTGTAGAATGATATATTCTTTAACCATTGAATTAGTTTTAGAATGGCATATTCTTTTAATAGTTGAATTAGTATTGTACCTGACCATCTAATGTGTAAAAATACAATTTATTCTTCTAGGAAGAAAGAATAAATACTGCTATAAGCTTCTCTGTGGCCTTGTTCTTGCTGATTCAAAATGCTGTAAGACTATTGACCTGTACTGTGAATGATACATTTTTAAACCTTTCCTAGAGATAATTAAAGTTTCTCAAAATCATTCACTTTTTTACTATTTCAGTTAACTATCCAGAGCCTTTCCCAAAGCCAGTAGTGCTGATGAAAATTACTAAAATACCAACACCCTGACAGTATGCATAAAATGTTTTTCTTTTTCATTTACATCTATATTTAGTAGGCTGATGATGGGGGGGTAATTTATTTTACAATAAAAGACTTATAGCAATCCTTCCTTTTACATTACCAGTCAATACAACAGTATAGCGCTGAAGGATATACAATGACTCAGCTGATTTTATGTATATTTTAAAGCACAAGGAGGCAAAGTGAAACCATGAGTGACAAAATGTAACAAAATAAGCTGTGACGATTATGTAATTATAAACAAAAAACAGTGGATATTTGACTTATAAAGCATAAATAATGAAAAGACTATTTCATTGGGCATAAACCTTTACAGTTCTATAAAATAATGAGACATAAAGTTGACATTTATAGTAAATAAACAATTTTAATTCAGTAGAAAAACTGGAAGTTGATATAAGATTAAATTAAAGAACTAACAGATAAAAAACAAGCAGCAACTAGTCTTATAATTCCTTCATATACAAGACGCACTCTGTAAACACTTTATATTGTCCATTTGTATTAATTCTGTGTAGCATGTTAAAGGTATTCAGATGCAGGTCTAACAAATACGCGACAAATTTAAATGTTCTGGCTAGCATCAAAGTTATATATGCATAGCATTTTCTTGGGTGCAATCCATTTGTATGTTTATGTGTGTGATGTCCCCACTCTTGGTCAGTAATCAACAAGTCTGTATCCTCACCACTGACACTGGAGAGGGACGTTCACTTGGAACAAAAATGGATACACCCAGTATTTCCAGATGCAGCTCTCTGCATCAAGCACAATTTCCTTTAAGAGCACACAGGGACACACTCAGTCCAGGGTCTGGGTTTCTCTTATCTGTCTCCCTTCAGGTCCCCAGTAAGGCTCCCCACTGGCACAGCTACAGAGTTGAGACCTCAGCTGAGTGTCCAAGCTAAGTTCTCCACCACTCTCTTTGTGAAACCAGTGCTTTGTGCTCGTGCCACACACACACACACACACACACACACACAAACCTGGGAAAGGCTGCCACAGATTTACTAGCTATGCCACCTTCTGCCCAGACTATAAGGTAGTTAAACCATCACCAGACACTCCAAAACACTCCAAAGCCAGATACTCCAAGGCTCTTACAAGGGTACCCAATTATACAGAGTGAAATTAATATTAATACAAATGGTAATGTTGACCAAGCAGCAAGGCTGTCGGGAGTAGCTGCAGTGCCACTGAATAAATATAAGCAGTCTTAAAGGTTAAAATATTCTTTAAAGGGCCAGCCACAATGAAAGTTTAAATATATTCAATAATTAATAATAAAAGAATATGAAAATACTAAATATCTATTTACAGTAAACACCAGAGTTTAAATCACAGGAAATATTAAAAATAACACAGGTGGACAGGTTCACACACAGTTACAGAAAAACAGTACTTAACTAACCTCACTATATTTTCCTGACTAATCCAAAGAATTATTATTCCTTGGTTACTTAATAGAGCAAGGCAAGATTAAGTAGACGAGGGGTCCTTCCTTGTCAGATTACAAAACAGACTGCCCTAAGACTTCAGTCTCACCTAGTGTTAAACATTATTTATTGATGGATTACAGAAGGACAACACATACATCTGACCATCTGGCTTCTGGTTCCCATGCAACCCCCTATTGCTAGAATCTGTCAGGATTTAGCACATATGTGTCAATAATACACACATAGAGCTTACTAAGATCTGAAGCAGCTTCTGGAAGTCATAAAACAATTTCCAACTTCTATCCTTCCAGAGTAGCAATTAGTTCACTGCTAAATACAATATAGAAGGCTTCCTAGCACAGCCTTTTTTTCTCTGGCTGAATTAAGACTGTAAGATTCAAACTTTATGCCCTAGGCCCAGTAATTTAATTTCAGAACATTTTTCAAAGTTAGCTGCAGCTGGACTGTGATTAACCTCTTCTCTTCCAGTATCTTCTGTTAAAACATATACATTTAATTCAGTTACAATACAGTCAGGACCCACTTTTGATACATTTTTAACACAAGCAACTTCACAAATACATTTTCAGCACAAGCATCTGTACAAATTAGTTTGATATACAAATGCCATGTAATTCTTTGCAAAATTCCAGCTAGCTATACTGACATATGTTACCCATCAACTGCCCTACTTCTCTTAGCATAGCTGGCAATACCTCACATCATCACATCTCTCCTTCCATTGAAGACTGAAGCTAGTTTTTCAAGTGGCCCTTGAAAAATGTTGCTTGAGAGAATTGCGCCTTTCTGGGAATACAATAACCCATACCCTGTCTTGAGAGCCCATATGCATTGGCATTGCTAACCCCACTACTTGGATAGAAGGAAGTTTCTTTGCTTGACCAGACAGGAGGAGATGGGTAATGCTGCTCAACGCCTGAAGTCTAAATCTCAAGATGCAGGCACTCGATGCACTCCTCAGTCTGGAGAACATTGACGTCTGTGCAGTAACTGAAACCTGGTTCAAGGCTCCTGAGAGCACCCCAGCACGGCTATACCTCGTATCATGCTTTTTGGCCCCAAAACCCGGGCCGAACCACAAAGGGTGGGGGAGTGTCCATATTCATCAAGGACACCCACACCTCCAGGTTAGTAGCAACACATGAAGCATCAGAGACCATACAGGTGCAACTAACCATAGGCAAAACTGCTATACAACTGGTAGCATGTTACAGATCACCATCCCAATCTCAGGAACCCCACTCAGCCTTCCTGAAGACATTGGAGGATATGAATGTATCACAAAATACCATCATACTTGGAGACTTCAACTACCCAAACATAGATTGGGTACATTATTCTAGCCCTAACACCCTAGCCCAAAGGTTCCTGCAATTCATAAATTGAAATGCACTGGAACTAGTCACCTCTCCCACTAGGGGAGATAATATACTAGACCTGATCATCACAAACATGGGGACAAAATGCTCCACACCAGAGGTATACCCCTCACTAGTGAGATCTGACCACAAACTAATCACCCTGGATATACATATCCCACCTCCACCCCCAGCACAAAAGACCACAGTGAAAAACTTCTCAAAAGCAGACTTCACTCTTCTTAAGACTGAGATGGTATCCTTTAAGCCCACTGGGCCAGTGGATACCACATCCCACAATGCCGAATCCTTCACAAATGCTTTCTATGAACATCTCCAAGAATGCATGGATCATGCAATCCCAAATAAATCCAAGTCCCTCTCCACCAAAGGCAAGCATCCTGTCTGGTGGACGTCAGCCATTAACAAATTGTATAACAAAAGAAGGAAGCTACTGCACGACAGAGCAAAATCCCATAAAGGGAAGGCATCTCTGATCAACATTAGCAGAAAACTACGTTCTCTCATAAAAACATCCAAGGCCAACTTTGAGAGAAAAATCGCTAAGGACACTAAAGATAACCACAAAGCCTTCTTCAGCTATGTTAGAAACCTGGGCGTAAACCCTCAGATATGCTCAGAGTTAGTTCACAACAACAAAAAATACACTGAACCCACAGATATTGCCAACATTCTGGCTGACAGGTTCAGTGCAAATTTCTCCCCTCCCTCACCCCCAAAAGAAGAAATACTTATCCCAGCTGAATGTAATCTCCCTGTCATCTCAGATGTCCAAGTGAAAACCGCCCTCAACAAAGCTAAAAACACAGCATCAGTGGGACCTGACGGTATCCCGGGTTGCGTGCTACGTGAACTCCAAGAGGAGCTAAACCACATAAAAATGCTATTTAACCTTAGCCTTACTACAGGATATGTACCTGAACACTGGCGTACAGCAACAGTGGTCCCACTCCACAAAGGGGGTACCTCTACAGACCCTGGGAACTACCGCTCCATATGCTTAACCAGCCTGGTCTGCAAAGCTATGGAAAGAATCATTATGGAACTCATAAACAGAGACATTGGGGACCTACAGACACTTGACCCCACCCAGTTTGGCTTTGTAAAGGGCAGATCCTGCCTTTTGAACCTGGTTGACTTTTTCAAAACAGTCACTAGAGCCATTGATGAGGGCAAAGCAGTCCATACAGCCTACCTGGACTTGGCTAAGGCCTTCGACACAATACCCCACTCAGGCATCATAGATAAGCTCACCAGCTTAAACGTAAACCCTTATGTCACTAGATGGGTTGCAAACTGGCTAAAGGACAGAACCCATAAAGTTAAAATCACTGGAGCAATGTCAGACTCAAAGCCAGTCGCAAGTGGTGTCCCACAGGGATCTGTCCTGGGACCCCTCTTGTTCAGCATTTATTTCTCAGATGTTAAAGCAAACATGGGAGGGTTGTGGCTGACAAAGTTCGCAGATGACTGCAAACTAGGCACCATAGTCGATACACCAGCTGACACATACATCCTACAAAAAGGCCTCACAGAAACGGACAACTGGTGCCGGAGTCACGGCCTTAAACTAAATGCCAAAAAATGTATAGTCATCCCCTTTGGGAAAAACAAAGTACCACAAATTATCACATAGACAGCAACCCACTGAGTACGGAAAAAGTAATCAGAGACCTAGGGACCCAAGTTGACAGCAACCTCTCATTTGACACCCATGTTGCCAAAGTGGTTAGAAAAACATTCTACCTTGCACACCTCATCATGAAGGGATTCACATCCAGATCCAAGGATGTCATTGTACCCCTATACTCCTCCCTCATCAGACCCATGATTGAGTACAATGCCCCATTTGGTATGTACCTCACCTGGCATTTGCAACAGCTGGAGAGACCACAAAAGTACCTCACCAAGAGGATCAAGGGTCTCCAACATATGTCTTATTCTGCCAGACTAAAGAAACTCCAGCTCTATTCAGTAGCATACTGCCTGCTCAGAGGCGACCTCTGCTTGACGTACAAGGCCATGTCCAATCAGGATCTGATGGACATGCTCCACCTCAAAAAATCCAAATCCATCAGGACCACGAGAGCTAAATACTTAAACCTCGGCACAAGTATGAATAGGACATACTGGAGGGATAGAATCATAACCCAGAGGCTTCCCAAGCTTTGGAACAAGATCCCAGTTCATGTTAGGGAGAGCCCCTCACTGACTCTCTTCAACAGAAATCTTGATGAGTGGATGGGAGATCATAAGTTTACCCCAGGGGTCACATCTGTGTCACTGCTAGACAGGGGCACAGTAAACTAATTCTGTTATATAAGGGGGCCTTCATTGTGTCACTACTTGACAGAGGCA
This sequence comes from Protopterus annectens, assembly GCF_019279795.1. Taxonomy (NCBI): domain Eukaryota; kingdom Metazoa; phylum Chordata; order Ceratodontiformes; family Protopteridae; genus Protopterus; species Protopterus annectens. The sequence goes on along the minus strand of NC_056741.1, from coordinate 454,152,574 downwards.
CAGTATTCTAAATCTATTCTGTGCATTTTTGTACCATTTCATGGGGTGGCGAAAGCCACATCACTATGGCTAGGCTTACAAATGCCCCAAGCAGATAGCCTAGTACTAAACTATGAAACCATCATATGCCTGCAACCCTAGGCTCCACCTTAGTAACTTGGCATTTTGCTGGCTGGCTTTATGTAGTAATAGATCCCCCTCAGACTTTTCCTGCCTCCTACTGCAAATACTCAGCACCAGGGCCTCATTATCATGGTAAGGTTTCATTATGTTGACATGGTACAGTTTGTGCCTCTGCTTTCTGCCTAGCAGTTCTACCATGTAGTTAACATCACTGACCTTCCTTACCACTTTGAAGGGTCCCTCCCAAGCTGCCTGCAGCTTGTTGTGTCTGACAGGAATGAGAACCTTAACCTGCTGCCCTACAGCATACTCTCTATCTCAAGCATTCCTGTCATACCAGACCTTTTTCTGCTGTTGGGCTTCTGCCAGATTTTCCTGGGCCAAGCCCATGAGTTCCCTGAGCCTTGCCTTGGGGTTTAGGACATATGCCACAACAGACTCCTTGTGGGATTCAGACTCACCCTGTAACTCATCATGAATCAAATTTAAAGGCCCCCTGACCCTATGCCCATACAGCACCTCAAAGGGGAAAAAAACTGTGGATTCCTGGGGTACCTCTCTGTATTCAAACATCAGATGGAACAATTATTTGTCCCAGTCTCTCTGAAACTGGTCTGCAAATGCCTGTAGCATGGTCTTTAGTGTAGAGTTTAACGTCTCCACAAGACCATTAGTCTGGGAATGGTAGGGGAGGTTTTTAGTGCTTCACCCAGCAGTAGTTCCACAGACAAGCCAGCAGGTCTGAGATGAAATCGGCACCTCTGTCAGTATTTCTCTCAGGAAACCTACCCCTGCTGAAAATCTCTAACAAAGCATTTGCCACCTTCTCTGCCTCAACGGAGGACAGAGACACTACCTCAGGGTATCTAATAGCATAATATACTATCACCAGGATATACTTCTTTCCCATGGAACTTGGGGGACTTAGAGGCCTCACAATATCCATAGCTACCCTCTGAGATGGCTTCTCAATCACAGGCAAAGGCATCAAAGGAGCTTTGACCTTATCTCCTGCCTTGTCTACATTTTGGCACTGCTCACAGGTCCTGCAGTAGCCTGCTGCATCCCTTGCAATCCCAGGTCAATAAAAGTTCTGCATAATACATCTCTTGGTATGCTTTATGCCCACATGACCTGCAAAAGGAATGTCATGGGCTATGGCTAGAAGTGCCACATGGTAGGCTCTAGGTAGTACCAACTGCTGTACTACCTCACCCTCTAGCCCTACCTCAGGGGTCCATTCTCTATACATAGATCAGTGATGGAATATTAATTTGGCTTCTATAGCAGGTAGGTAGTTGTCACTGAAGGTGGGTGTACTCTCAAGCAATCACAAGTTAAACATACAGAGTTTAATTTCACAACAGCGTTATTTTTTTTTTGTTATTTTAGTTTAGTCAGGGATAGCAAGCAAAGATGTCAGCAGAGTACTATGGCAAGCTGACAAAGAACCAGTTGACTAAGATGTGTGAAGTCAATGGACTGATCCATGCCAACCTGACTAAAGAGAAAATTATTTCAGCCTTAGTTGCAGTCAGGCCAGTAACCAGGAGGACAACCAGTTTGGTGATGGGGATGTACAGCCCTCAGAAACAGGACAGCTCACCTTTTCCTTGGAGGACTTAAAATCCATCTAGAGTTAGAGACTTGAACTACAGTACACACATTTTCAATTAAAATCAGCAGAGAGACTGCAGCAGGAGAAACAGATGGAATTAGAATCAGCAGACAGACTATGGTGTTTGGAGGCTGAAGAAATGAGAAGCAGCATCAACATAAGAGGGAGAGGCTGACTTTTCCCCAGGGTCATGGAGGTAATGGGGAAGGGAACAACCGAACCCCAGAAACAATAAAGGTCAGTAAATTTCTTCCACGGTTTACAGAAAGTGATCGTTTTGATAGTTTTATTCATATATTTGAAAGAGTATGTGAACAGTATAACGTTGACCAAGGGCTCTGGGAGTGTGATGCCCCACCACTAGACCAGTAATCAAGGAGTGTCAATCCTCACCACTGGCAACAGCTGGAGATGTACACTGAGAGGATGACAAGGCACACGCACAGCATTTCCAGATGCAGCTCTCTGCATTAAGTGCAATTTCCCTTAAGAGCACACAGAGACCACAGTCAGTCCAGGGCTGATATCTTCCTCTTTCTCCAGTTTCCCAGTAAGAGTCCCCACTAGCACAGCTATTGAGTTGAGTTCTCAGCTGAGTGGCCAAGCCAAAACCTCCAGCACCCTCTCTGTCCAACCCGTGCTTCGTGTCCCTGCCCAAGTAGCTGGGACACACAGGGAACACACTCGGACCAGGGTCTGGATCTCTCTATTTGTCTCCTTCCAGGTCCGCAAAAAGACTCCCCACTGGTACAGCTGTAGGGTTAGGTCCTCAGCCAAGTGTCCAAGCCAAGACCTCCAGCACCCTCTCTGTAAGCCCAGTGTTTGGTATCCCTGCTCCAAGACACACACACTGTGAGATTTGATTTTTCACACACACACACACACACACACACACACACACACACACACACACACACACACACCTGGGAAAGGCTGGCACAGGTTTACTAGGTATACCCCCTTTTGTCAAGACAATAAGGTAGCTATCACTGCCAGCAGCCAACTCCTTATCATCTACGTTAAGGCCCTTAACAAAGGGTATCCAATCTTACCACATAATGTTACTACTAATACAAATGGTAGTTTGACCAAGAGCAAGGCTATTAGGAGTGACTTACACAGTGCCACCAAATAAATATACAAGAGCTCTCAGAATTTAAATATCTCTACACAAATCAGCCACAATGAAGTGTTTAAATATATTTAATAATAAATAATTAAAGAACAAGACAATACTAAATATATATTCACTGTGACATCAGAGCTCAAAACCACAGGAAATATTTAAAACAACATTACAGGACAGTCTCAATTAAATAAAGAAAAATACCCAAACTAAGCTTCACTATATTCCTGACTGAATATAAGAGGATTACTATACCTTAGTTAATTTACTTAAGAGCAAGGCAGATGTGTGAATGAATCTTGTAGTTGCTGTCAGGTCAAAGACAGAATACAGAATGTTGTGTCTCTCTAAGAGACTTCTTAAATTAATATCTCAAATGTTATTGCAGGGATAGCTTGGAGAATGACATAATTTCTTGACATCTGACTCTATCCCAGGTGAAACCGCCACTGTTGGAAGCTCACAGTATTTAGCATCTACCTGTGAAAATACATGGACCTCAGATCTTTGGCAGATGCTGGAAGCGATAAAACAATTGTAGTAATTAGTTCACTCCAAAGACAATACAGAAAGCTTCTCAGCACAGACATTGTGTCTGTAGCTGCCATAAAGTAATTTAATTTCAGCTGTTTTTCTGAAGTTAACCTCCTGTTCATAGGTAGGTGCTAGGCTATTGGCCTTAGGGCCTATATATGCTTAGCCAAATGGTACCCTAGCTTTTGCCACCCAAGAAGATTATTTTCCTGTGCCCCTGTCAAACAGAGCCACAGAATTGATCCCCAGGGTGAATTTCCTATTTCCCATCCAATCATATAGGTTCATAGGTAGGTATGTATTCCAGTTTCCACTGTTAATATATATACATTTAAACAGTTACAATACTGCATGTACATTTCTGTTGTATTCCAGCAGGGCACACTGTGGATGCATTTCAAGCACAAGCAGTCTACAAAATATCTCTTCAACACAAATGTCTGTACAAACCTAGTTTGATATACACAAGACATACAGTTCTAATACATTTGTAACACAAGCATCTTATATAAATCATGTTGATATTCACATATGGCATATAATTATTTACAAAATTCCATATAGCTGTGCTGGCAGTATCTTCCTTCATCTCACTGGGTGCGGTTCCTGACCCCCTTACTCCATGGTAAAACTGTAACTGCAGTTTCTAAATTGCCTGATATTGATTGTTTAAACTGTGATAAAGTAAAGAAATGTTTACTTGAATGTTTTAAGTTAGTACCTGAAGCTTACAGAAAAAAGTTTTGAGAGCATAAATGCAAGGCAGATGAAAGCGTGTGTAATTATATTGCTGAGCTAAACACTTATATTCATAGGTGGGTACGTGGCTGTTAGGTCACCAATTTTGAAGAGCTGTCAGACCTTTTGGTGAGGGAACAAACCCTTAGCACTTTTTGTGAGGACATGAGAATCTGGTTGACAGACTGAGAGTGTAACTCTGCAGATGAGCTGGGGAAAAAGGGGGATCTCTACTCAGCAAGCAGGGCATCAGTGCACAAGGAGGGGATACTCAGTGCTGCACATGGATATAAAGGAACCCATGGTGGGTAGCCTAAACCACCCCAACAGAACCCACCAGTCACAGAAGAAGCCACTTGTTCAGGTACACAGCCAGGATCAAGGGTTAAATGTTTTAAATGTAACCAGTGGGGCCATGTATCATATAGATGTCCACAGAGGCAAGATGGGGAACAAAAGGTGGGGGAGCCAGCAAGTGGAAATAACAGTATGCCAGTGGTAAGTTGTGTGGGGACAACAGGGTTACAAGACTATCAGCAGAGGTTATATCCTATCTTATTGGATGGAAAACAAGCCACTGCTAAGAGAGACACAGCCTCTGACATAACCATTGTGAAGTCTGCAGTGATTAAAGAGGAGCAGTAGTTACCTGGGTAGTCCATTCCAGTCAGAGCTTTATGACGTACCCCATTCCAAATGCCTTTGACCAGGGTTCACCTTGACTGGGAGGGTGGAAACAAGTAGGTGTGTTTGAGGATATCCCTGCAAATGTCCTGATAGGGAATGATTTTTGATAATGCAGTAACTTGTGTGCATGCAGTTACATGCAGTCAGGCTTGGAGACAAGCATGTGGGTCTGGTAGTCTGGGGGAGACCCATACAGACCACACACCTGAAGCCAGGGCTGGTGAGGTGGCTATTTCAGGGGTGGACTACCCTGTAGTAGTTAGCCACAAGGTGAGCCACAGCTGCTGGTAGGCACTGATGTTCCCTTGGACAGAGTGACTGCAAGGGCAGAAGTGAGTGATAGTACCCAGGCTGACAGTGAGGCACAGCTGTCAGAGGATACCAGACTTCCTATGGAAGTGGAGCTGGGAAAAGTTATAAAGGTAGAGTTGAGACAAGCTGAGCTCTTGGATCCTACAGTAAGAAGCATGAGGGAGGTAGCTAGGGAGGCACCTGATTCCCAAGGAAAAGGGAACATCACAATGTGTATGGAACAAAGATGAATTAGACAACTCAGTCTATAAAAGTGCCTATACTGCTGTGAACTATGCAAATGGACCTTTGGATATTTTCTGTTCTGCAGAGTACAAAGCCAAATATGCAAATAAGTTCACTGAGAATGCATAGAGGTCTTTTAAACTCCATTGTTCCTTTTACTTATTTCTCTCAGCAGATATGTACGCATGTATATTCATCAACCTGACTATTTGTTTGTATAGGTACAGTATAAGATGCCACAGAGACCCCCCCCCCAAAAAAAAAAAAAAACAGCTTTAGTATAGCTCTATCCTGCTCTCACAGTTAAGTACCCCCAAATTGTTCCTTATATAGCCATGCTTATGAATCATTTCTTGCAATACAGTGGACTCTTCCTGTCATAGTTTACAGATCCTCACATCATGTTGCCTTATACATCCCTGCTGGTTTGAGGGACTGCCCTAATCCAGATGAAAAACACACCTCCCACCATCCTCAACCAGTCCCCCCCAAAAATAACGGAATCAGTACCTTGCAATATCCTCCCTCTACATGTATTTAGAAGTAGGACAGTTAAAATCATCCTGCATAGCGTTGTCTTTGATCACGTTAACAACACAAAAACCATGTTGTTTTCAGCTTTTGCCTTACATTAAGTTTTATAAATACAGATATATTACTTTTCCATTTTGTAAGACTACATCAGTTTATGCATATAACAAGTACAATAATTTTCATATATTGTTTTGAAAATGTAACATACATTGGTGTATCTTGACATTCTTTTGGTATAGCCACAACCATAGCTAGAAGGGCACAATGGCCACAGCTGCAGAAGGATCCATAAATATGCAGGGCTTTCCTGTTTTATTTTTATTTTTTATTAATTAAGGAATGTTTGCTTTGTTTCAGTCCTTCCCTTCTTAGAAAAAAAAAATACTAGGCCCACTACTAACAGTAAGATATGTTGCATACTCCAATGTTTGGTGACACAGACTTAATATTTATGGAGTACATGGGGTGCAGCTCCACACAGAAAAATAAATACTGAAGGATCAGTGAATTACACATCATCTGGATAAATTAGATCAGCTGCGGTGGTGCAACAGTAGTATTGTTGCCTCACAGCAAGAGGTTCTCCCTTTCGATTCTCAGTTGGAGCTCCTTCTGTGTGGAGTCTGCATGTCCTTCTTGCTGTCAAGTGGAGTTTGAAAGACATGCGTAGAATGGGCATGCCTTCATTGGAGGTTGGGCATCGAGCTGGCACCTCGGCACCGTAAAAATCTACTGCCAATCACTAGCGGACCACAGTTCCGCTGTGGTGTCCCCTAACTGGGAAAAGCCGAAAGAAGAAAAACTGGATAAATTAGATCCTTATATACAACAGACTATAGTACTGTGTGGCTTTATAACCAAGCATTCTTTAGCCTCTTGCACTTGACATAGTTTGCATCACAAAATTTAGCTGGAATTGTGCCTTCTTTGTTTATATATGTCCTGAATTACTTGCTAGGCAGGACCATACGTAGTTCTTAACCTGTCTCCAAAATGTGGAAAAAAACACACTTAATTTTGAAGAAATGGGCACAATGTGGAACACTTATTTATTTATCCATTGTTGACATTGTTAGTCCCACTGGGCTAGTGTCCTCTTTTCAGGGGAGACGAGGTGGTATTCTATTGCTAGGGGAAATTTGGCCATGATATCAGGGAACTTCCCCAACTCCTTTTGATAGGCACCATGGGATCTTCCATATCTACCTGAGCTAAAACCAACTCAAGCAAATAGGACAGCAGTTTAATATCTCATTCAAAGGATGGCACATTCAGGAGTGCAGCACTCCCCTAATGCTGCAATACACTGTCAGTAATCCAATCACCTGGAGGGAAAATAGAACCCACATCCTTCTAATCTTCCAGCAACAAAGGCAAATGTGTTGTCTATTACACCACTGATAGTGCTTACTAACAGGTTACTAACATCTTTAACTAGGAAGCTCACAGGATGATTACAGTGTGTGAATTTATACTTAATAAGTTATTTTAATGAATCGGTATTATTTACCATAGATATCAGTTAAAAGAATTCTCAACAGTGAATGCATGACAGGCCCTTTCAGTGCAGAAATAAGAGCAAAGCTGGTGTTATCATATTGGGGACCTCCCAGCAAATGTCAAGTTGTAGGCTCCCTC